>NW_007233446.1:51466-91898 GCF_000164805.1 Carlito syrichta | reverse complement strand
AGCCAGGTGTGGTAGCGCACGCCTGTAGTTCCAGCTACTTGGAAAGCTGAGGTGTAAGGATCTCCGGAGCCCAGCAGGTCGAGGCTGCGGTGGCCTGGAGTGGCCACTGCACTTCAGTCTGGGTGACAGAGTGAGACTCCAACTCAAAAAATAAATAAATAAATAAATAAAGGCAAAAAATGCAAGGATACATAGCAACTTAACAACCATAGCAACCATAAACTAGCAACTTAGCAACCAAAATGTAACTTTTGATTGTTAGGGAGTTTTGGTTAACTGTATGTCCCAGGCACAGCTGGTTACTGGAACAATTAGGGCAGTTACATGGAGACAAGGTGGAAGGACTACTATACAATAGAGTTAACTTGGTTAGGTCATGGAGTTACCTTAGTTAGGTCACTAACAAAATATAGGCCCAGGCTCGGTGGCTCAGCCTGTAATCCCGCGCTTTGGGAGGCTGAGGTGAGTGGATTGCCTGAGCCCGCGGGTTCGAGACCTGCCTGGGCAGGCGAGACCTCATCTCTACAATAAATCAAAAAAATTAGCCGGGTGTGGTAGCGTGTGCCTGTAGTTCCAGCTACTTGGAAGGTTGAGGTGGAAGGATTGCTGGAGCCCAGCAGGTCAAGGCTGCGGTGGTCAGGAGCGGCCACTGCACTCCAGTCTGGGCGACAGAGTGAGACTCCAACTCAAAAAAAACCACAAAATATAGGCTTATAATATGAGAATGTAACAGTGGAGTTTTGCAAGGCATAGCATTTGAATTTAGTTAACAAAGCATACAATTACACAGAACTTGTGGCTAGGGAGTTTCCAAATGGTCAGGAGAAACAGTTTATGGGAAACAGGAATGTGGGTCTGTGAGTATGAGGAACTTATTTTAGTCACACATGGGGTTGGGGCTGTATCTGGGTAGCAAGCAGCTAAGATGGAGGATTTTTAACAAAAATGCAGTTACTTATATTAAGCAAGCTATTACAGGCTATTATAAGTTTTACAGACATTTCAAGAGAACACATTGCATAGGATTTCAAATAATAATTCGTGAGTGTCCCCCACCCCCCTTTTTTTTTGAGTTGGAGGGGAGTCTCACTCTGTCGCCCAGACTAGAGTGCAGTGGCACGCTCATGGCCACCCCAGCGTTGACCTACTAGGCCCAGCAATCCTTCCGCCTCAGCCTTCCAAGTAGCTGGAACTACAGGCGCTTACTACCACACCTGACTAATTTTTTATTTATTGTAGAGATGAGGTCTCACCAAGTTGCCTGGGCTGCTCTTGAACTCACAGGTTCAGGCAATACACTCACCTTGGCCTCCAAAGTGCTGGGATTACAAACTGAGTCACTGAGCCTGGTCTGCGAGTGCTTAAAAAGAATTTGTATTCTACAGTTATTGAGTTCAGTATTCTATATGAGCAATTAGATTGCTTTTGTTAATTGTGTGGCCCAACTTTCTGTATCCTTATTTTGTTACATATTGATTTTGTAATAATTTGTAATAATTGTTACAAGCAAATCGATTACTTGTATTAGTTAGTGAGACACAGTCACCTTTGACACAGTTTCCAGTTCACCACCTCCTTCAGGTTCTTTAAGGCGGTACATCAAGTTATCTGCCTTTTATAACCACTTCCTAGCAACCTCCTCCCTATAGGAAAGCTAGATGTTAAAATTTCTCACAGTGACTGTGGATGAGTCTGTTTTTCCTTAAGTTCTGGAAGTTTTTTGTTTCTGCATTTTGATGCAATAAAATTCACACCAAAAATTATATTATATAAGTTAAAGTTGTATTCTCTTTCCAGTAAATTGAATTTTCATTATGATATATTGCACTTATTTTTAGTAATGCTTTAATAATAGCCTTAAAGACTATTCTTTCTGATATTAATAAGCTTTCTTTTGGTAGGTCTTCTATCCTTTTATTTCTATAACCTTATATTTTAAAAATAAGGTTATTTTTAAAATTCATCCTAGTATTATCTTTTATTGAATATTTTTATCCATTTACATTTATTGCAAATATTGATATGCTGGAGTTTTAATTCACTACTTCACTACTTGGTTTATATTTGTTCTACCTATTTCATGTTCATTTTTCTCTTCTTTCAAAAAGCTGAGTAAATTTTAAATTTCATTTCCTCCATTATAATCTTTGGAAGTTACATACATTTTTACTATTCTCTTTGTGATTAATATAGAGATTATAATATGCATCATGGGTAGTACAAGGATTTTTATCTCCATCTATCTTCATCTGAATTGCATACAATGGTTGTAATGTATTTTAACAGAAATCTTTAAAACACATGAGACAGACCAAGCAATGGCTCACACCTGTAATCCTAGCACTTTGGAAGGTAGAAACAAGAGGATTGTCTGAGCTCAGGGATTCAAGACCAGCCTGGGAAACTTGGCAAAACCTCATCTCTACAATAAATAAAAAAAATTAGCCAGGTGTGGTGGTGCATGCCTACAGTTCCAGTTACTTGGAAGACTGAGACAGAAGGATTACCTAAGCCTAGCAGGTCAAGGCTGTGATAGCCTTGAGCAGACAACAAGAGTGAGACTCCAACTCAAACAAAAACAAAAACAAGATAATATAATATTTCATTATAACACATAAAATTTACCATTTGTAAGTGTGCAGTTCAATGCATTAAGTACACAGTGCTGTACAACCATCATCCCACTCTATTTCCAGAATGTTTTCATTATTCCAGACAAAAATTCTTTACCCATTAAACAATAACTTCCCAGTCCCCCACCTCTTACCCCTGATAACCTCTAATACTTTTGACTCTATGAATTCATCTAGTATAGTATATCTCATATAAGTAGACTCATACAATATTTATTCTTTTGTATCTTGCTCATTTTACTTAATGTTTTTAAGACTGAAAGCATGTACCAAAATGTCATTCATTGTTAAGGCTGAATAATTTTCCACTGTATAGTTATACTACATTTTGATTATTCCATCTGTTCATGTGCATTTGGATTGTTTCTACCTTTTGACTATTGTGAACAAAGCTTCTATGAACATTGATGTGCAAGCAACTGTTTGAGTCCCTGCTTTAAATTATTTTGGATATGTATCTTATTATGGACACCTTTTGTGTCTCCCTAAAATGCATACATTAAACTAACTCCTAGTAGGGTTGACTTTGGAGACTGTCCTCTAAGGAAGTTATTAGGTTAAATAAGGTCACAAGGGTAGGACCTAATTTAATAGGATTAATGTCTTTTTTAAAAAAAATAGACACCAGAGAGAGGGTGTGCTGTCTGTTGCACTCTCTCTACCTGTCTGCATACTCTCAGAAGAAGAGCCAGGTGAGGACAAAGTAACCATCTGAAAGTTAGGAAGAGCCCTGCCAAAAATGTGATCTTGGACTTTTCAGCCTTTGCAACCATGAGAAAATAAATCTTTGTTGTTTAAGCCATGTAGTCTATGCTGTTTTCTTATGGCAACCTGAGCTCAACCATACATACCTATAAGTGGCATTGCTGGGTCAAAAGGTAACTTTATCTTGAGGCTTTGAGGAACTGCCTTACTGTTTTCCACAGTGGCCATATCATTTTACATTCCTTCTAGCAATGCGGCAGAGTTGCAATTTCTCTACATGCTTGTCAACACTTGTTATTATCTGTTTGTATATAATAGCCCTCCTAATAGGTGTGAAGTAGTATTTCATTGTAGTTTTGATTTGCATTTCTGCAATGACTAGGGATTTGAGCATCTTTACATGTGCTTAATGACCATTAGCATATCTGTTTTGGAGAAATGTCTAATCAAGTTCTTTGCTCATTTTGTAATTGTGTTGTTTTTGCTGTAGGAGTTATTTATATAGACTGGATATTAATCCCTCACAAAATATGTAATTTGAAAATATTGTCTTCCATTCTGTTTGTTGTGTTTTCACTCTCTTGATAGTCCCTTGATATGCAAAAGTTTTTAATTTTGATGATGTCCAATTGACCTATTTTTTTGTTGTTGCCTATACTTTTTGGTGTCAGATCCAAGGAATCACTGCCAAATCCAATGTTGTGAAGCTTCGGCTCTATGCTTTCGTCCTTTTAATTTTTTGGTTTTACCTCTTTTGTTCAGGTTTGATTCATTTTAAGTTGTTTTGTATATAGTATAAGGTAAGAATTCAACTTTATTATTTTACATGTAGATATCCAGTTGTCCCAGCATCATTTGTTGAAAAGACTGCCCTTTTTCCATTGAATGGTCTTGATATCTTTGTTGAAAGTCAAAGATAAATATATGAGTTAATTTCTGAATTGTTTATTCTATTTTATCATCTCTGTATGTCCTTATGTCAATTCCACATTGTTTTGATTACTGTAGCTTTGTAATAAGATTTCAAGTCAGAAAGTGTGAGACCAAATTTCTTTCTCTTTTTTTTGAGTTGGAGTCTCACTCGGTCCCCCAGACTGGAGTGCAGTAGCGGCTCCCGGCCACCACAGCCTCGCCTGCTGGGCTCCAGCGATCCTTCTGCCTCAGCCTTCCGAGTAGCCGGAATTACAGGCACGCGCTACCACACCCAGCTGATTTTTTGATTTGTTGTAGAGATGAGGTCTTGCTGCCCAGGTGGGTCTCGAACCCGCGGTCTCAGGCAATCCACTCACCTCAGCCTCCCAAAGGCGCAGGATTACAGGCTGAGTCACCGAGCCCGGCTTCTTTCACTATTGAGGCTTCTTTCACTATTGAATACATATTAATTTTAGAATGGATTTTTTTTATTTCTACAAAATATGTCATTGGGATTTTATTGAGTCTGTAAATCGCTTTGGGTAGTATTGATATGTTAACAATGTAAAGTCTTCTGATCTATGAACACAGGACAGCTTTTTGCTTGTATCTTCTTTCAGTAATATTTGTATTTTTCAATGTACAAATCTTTTTCCTTTTAGTTAAGTTTATTCTTAAGTATTTTATTCATTTTTATACTTGTAAAATGAATTGTTTTTTATTTAATTTTCCTGACTGTTCATTGTTTATGTATTTAAAAATAACTTATTTTTGCATGTATTCTGCTACTTTTCTGAATGAATTTACTAGTTCTAGCAGTCTTGAGAGGAAATCTTTAGGGTTCTTTACATATGGTCTCATGTTATATGGAAATAGAGATTATTTTACTTCTTTCTTTAAAATTTTGATGTCTTTTTCTTTCTTTTTTGCCTAATACCTAATACTTTTAATACTATATTAAATAGAAATGGCAAAATTGAGCATATTTGTCTTCTTCCTGATTTTAGAGAAAAAGCTTCCAGTTTCTCTCCATTGAGTATGTTATTAATTGTGGGTTTTTTGTATATAGTCTTTATTATGTTGTGGTTGTTTTCTTAAATTCCTAGATTGTTGAGTGTGTTATCATGGAAGGATGTTGAATTTTGTCAGATTATTTTTCTGCATCAATTGAGATTGCTATGTGACTTTTTTCTTTTATTCTGTTAATATGATATAGTTACATTGGTTGATTTTTATGTGTTGAACCATCCTTGCATTATGGGAAATTTTCCCTTTTTTTGTTTGGTTCTTTTTTATTTTATTTTAAAGATGTAGGGTACAAGTCAGGACTGGGTACATATATGGTCTACATACAGGTGAAGTTTGGGTCCCTCACTGGTCCTCAGTTTGCCTGATTTAGGATCAGATACCCTTGTTGATGTTATGTGTCCCCTCCCCTCACCCCAGCAGTATCCCACTACTGCCAAACCCTTTCTTGTAGTGTTATGATAAATGTTCAAGGTCCACTTATGAGTGAAAACATGTGGTATTCAGTTCTTTGTTTCTGTGGTAGATCACTGAGTATGATAGATCTTGGTGTGTAATCTTTGTAATAGTCTGTTGAATTAGATTTGCTAATATTTTGTTGAGGATTTTACATCAATTTTCATAAGAGACATTGGTCTGTCTGTGTGTGTGTGTGTGTGTGTGTGTGTTTTGTTTTGTTTTTTTTGTAGTATCTTTATCTGGTTTTGGTATCAACATAATCATAGTTGTGGTAATTCTATGGTATCATAGAATTGATTAGGAAGTAGCCCCTTCTCTTTAATTTTTTGGAATCATTTGAGAAGGATTAGTGTAATCTTCAGATATTTGGTAGAATTAACAAATTATTCCATTTGGTCCTGTGCTTTTCTTTCTTGGAAGGTTTTTTTATTACTGATTCAACCATATTTTTAATTATAGGCCTATTCAGATTTTCTATTTCTTCATGGTGTAGTGTTGGTATGTTGTATGGAATACTGTGTTTTTAGGATTTTGTCCATTTTATCTCAATTATCCAATGTATATACAATAGCATACAGCAGTTCCTAGTGGTATTTAATACAATGCCCCTTGACTTATGATGTAGCTATAAACCCATTGTAAGCTGAAAATATAATATGTCAAAATGCATTTAATACACTTAATACTAAACAGCATAGCTTAACCTAGCCTCACTTAAATGTGCTCAGAATACTTACATTAGCCTACAACTGGGAAAATCATCTAACACAAAGTCTATTTTACAAATAAAGTATTGAATATGTCATGTAATTTATTAAATACTGTACTGAAAGTGAAAAACATAGTTGTATGGGTACTTGAAGTATGGTTTCTACTGAATGAATATTGCTTTCACACCTTCATAAAGTTTAAAAAAATCATAAGTAAAACCACTGTGGACTAGGGACCATTAGTAATCCTTTTTATTTCTGTGAAACCAGGAAATGTCCCTTCTTTCATTATGGTTTTAGTTGTCTGAGTTCTCTCATTTATTCTTAGTCAATCTAGCTAAAGATTTGTTGATTTTGTTGATCTTTTCAAAGAAACAACTCATGGTTTCATTTATTTTTCTCTATTGTTTTCTCTTTTCTATTTTATTTATCTCTGTGCTAATCTTTATTATTTCCTTACTTCTGATAGATTGAAGCTTAATTTGTTCATTTTCTACTTCCTTAAGTTTGAGATCTTCTTTGTAATTATTTAAATTTTTGTAGTGACAAGTTCTCACTATGCTGTCCAGGCTGGTCTTGAGCTCCTAGCCTCAAGTGATTCTCCCATCTCAATCTCCCAACAGGGATTACAAGCATGAGCCACCTTGCCGGGCATCTTTCTCCTTTTCCAGTGTAAGCATTTATAGATATAAATTTTCCTCTTAGTACGGCATTCACCATATCTCATAATTTTGGTATGTTGCATTTTCACTTTCATTTGTCTCGATGTATTTTCTAATTTTCCTTGTGACTTCTTCTTTGACCCATTGATTAAAAGTGTGTTGTTTAATTTACACATATTCATGAATTTTCCAGTTTTCTTTCTGCTGTTGATTTCTAGTTTTAGCTTATTGTAAAGGCAATGACACTTTATATAGTGTCAATTTTATAAGTGTATTAAGACTTGTATTGTGGCCTAACATAATATATCCTGAAAAACTTCTATATGCACTTGAGAAATATGTGTATTCTTCATTCATTGTTTGAAGTATTTTATATACATATATATGTTAGGTTCAATTGATAATAAGTCTTCTCCCCTTATTGACCTTCTGTTTAATTATTATTATAATTGAATTCAGTTACTATCATTGTAGAGCTGACTATTTCTCTCTTCTGTCAATTTTTGTTTCATATATTTTGGAGTACTTATGTTCTGTGTGTATATGTTTATAATTGTTATATCCTCTAGGTGAATTGACTCTTTTTATCAATACATGTCCTTTGTCTCTTGTAAATGTTTTGTACTTAAAAATTCTCAAAAAGATTCTAGCAAATTGAATCAAACAACACATCTCAAGGATCATCTACCATAATGAAGCGGTCTTCATTTCCAGGATCAAGGCTGGTTCAGCATTCACAAGACCATAAACATGATTCAGCACATTAACAGATGTAAAACCAAGAATCACATGATTATCTCATCAGATGCAGAAAAAAACATTCAACAAAATCCAGCATCCCTTCTTGATAAAAACCCTTGAGCATCTAGGCATAGTAGAAGAAATATTCCTCAAAACGGTAAGAGCCAACCAGGCTCAGTGGCTCAACCTGTAATGCTGCGCTTTGGGAGGCCAAGGTGAGTGACTTGCCTGAGCCCGCGGGTTTGAGACCCACCTGGGCAACTTGACAAGACCTCATCTCTACAATAAATAAAAAATTAGCCGGGTGTGGTAACGTGCACCTGTGGTTCCAGCTACTTGGAAGGCTGAGGTGGAAGGATCGCCGGAGCCCAGGGGGTCGAGGCTGCGGTGGCCTGGAGCGGCCACTGCACTCCAGTCTGGGTGACAGAGTGAGACTCCAACTCAAAAACAAAACAAAACAAAACATTAAGAGCCATCTATGATAAACCCATAGCCAACATTTTGCTCAATGTACAGAAGCTGGAAACATTCCCCCTAAGAACTAGAACAAGACAAGTTTGCCCACTCTCACCCCTCTTATTCAACATAGTGTTGGAAGTCCTAGCCAGAGCAATCAGACAAGAGAAGAAAATCAGGGGTATCAAATAGGAAAAGAAGTTAAACTATCCCTCTTTGCAGATAATATGATTCTATACCTAGAAAACCCTAAGGAGACTGTCAAAAGCCTCCTTGCACTAATAAATGACTTTATTAAAATCCCAGGTTACAAAATCAATGTGCAAAAGACAGTTGCATTTCTAAACACTGTCCACAAGCAGGTAGAAAACCAAATAAAAAGCACAATCTCATTCATGATAACCACAAAAAAATTCCTTGGTCTCCACCTAACCAGAGAAGTGAAAGACCTTTACAACAAGAACTACAAAATGCTGCTCAAAGAAATCAAGGATAACACAAACAAATAGAAAAACATCCCAAGCTTATGGATTGGAAGAATCAATATTGTTAACATATCCATCTACTTAAGACAATCTCCAGATTCAATGCAATGCCCATCAAATTACCAGCATCAATTTTCACAGACCTGGAAACGACAATACAAAATTCATATGGAAACAAAAAAGAGTATGAATAGCCTAAGCAATCCTCAGCAAAATGAACAAAGCAGGAGGTATCACACTTCCAGACTTTAAACTTTATTTCAAGGCTACAGTAACCAAGACAGCATGGTATTGGTACAGGAATAGGCACATAGACCCATAGAACAGGACAGAGATTCCATAAGTAAAAACACAATCTCTCAACCAACTCATCTTTGACAAAGCCACCAATAAAAATAATTAGGGAAAGGAGACCATATTTAGCTAATGGTGTGGGAAAACTGGCTAACCACATGCAGAAGAATGAAACTGGATCCTACCTATCACCATATACAAAAATCAACTCAAAATGGATCAAATACCTAAATGCAAAATCTCAAACTATAAGTATGCTAGAAGAAAATGTAGGAAACAACCTTAAACACATTAGAGTAGGCAACACATTCTTGACCAAGTCCCTAAAAACAAATTCCATAAAAGCTAAGTAGACAAGTGAGACCTCATCAAACTAAAAAACTTCTGCACAGCAAAAGAAACCAAGAGGGTAAAGAGACAACCTACAGAATGGGAAAACATATTTGAAAATTATGCATCTGACAAAGGCCTAACATCCAGAATGTACAAGGAACTCAAACAATTGAAAGGAAAAAACCAACGACCCTGTTACAAAGTGGGCAAAGACATCAATGGACACTTATCAAAAGACATATAAGCAGCCAACAGACATATGAAAAATGCTCAGCCTCACTATTCATCAGAGAAATGCAAATCAAAACTACAGTGAGGTATTGGCTAACTCCATAAGGATGACTGTCATTAATAAGTCAAAAACAACAGGTGCTGGCATGGATGTGGAGAAAAGAGAACACTTCTACACAGTTGGTGGACATGCAAGTTAGTTCAACCTCTATGAAGAACAATTAAAAATTGATCCTCTGTATGATCAAGCAATCCCTCTTCTGGGAATATACCTGGAGAAACATAAATCACACTACCAAAAAGATACCTGCACATGCATGTTTATTGCTGTACTATTCACAATAGCAAAAACATGGAGTCAGCCCTACTGCCCATTGAAAGTGAACTGGATGAAGAAAATGTGGTACATATACATGATGGAGTATTATGCAGCCTTAAAGAAGAACAAAATAATGGACTTCACAGCAACTTGGATGGAGTTGGAGACCATCATACTAAGCAAACTACCACAGAAACAAAGAACACCACATGTTATTACTCATAAGTGGGCCCAGAACATTAGTCAAATTAACACAAGGGTGGGATTTGTAGTCACAGGGAATTGCTGGGGGTGGGAGATACATGACAACACTTAGAGTCCACTACCAGGAGAAATGAAGGTCAGTTAGAAGTCCAAACTTCACCTGCATGCTACTTATGTAGTTAATCCTCACTTGTACGTCACAACTCTGTAATAAAAAAAAATTTTTTTTGTTTTTTTACTGAGTTTAGTGGCTCAGCCTGTAATTCCAGCACTTTGAGAGGCTGTGGTGAATGGATTGCCTGAGCCTGTAGTTCTAGACCAGCCCAGGCAACTTGGCCAGACCTCATCTCTACAATAAATCAAAAATTAGCCAGGTGTGGTAGCACGTGCCTATACTGCTAGCTACTTGGAAGGCTGAGGTAGAAGGACTGCCAGTACCCAGCAGGTCAATGCTGGGGTGGCTGTGAATGTGCCACTGCACTCCAGCCTGGGTGACAGAGTAAGACTCCAACTAAAACAAAAAAATTTTTACTTAAAGTCTACTTCGTCTGATATTAGTATAGCCACCCATGCTGTCTTTTGGTTCTTATTTACTTGGCATATCTTTTTTCATTCTTTCATTTTTTCAACCTATGTATGTGCTTACCTGAAGCAAGATTCTATAGAAAGTATATTTGGATTCTATTTTGTTTTGTTTTTAAATCCATTCTGCAAATCTGTGGTGTGTTTTTTTTTTTAATTGGGGAGGTTAATCCATTTGCACTTAATTACTTTTTGGGAAGCTATTACTTGCACCATTTGTTATATGTCCAGTAGCCTGTTTATCATTTTTTACATTACTGCCTTCTTTTGTGTTTAGTTGGTTTTTTGTAGTGATACAGTTTGATTCTCTACTCATGTTTTTTGTGTATATTCCATAGATTTTTTGTAGTTATAATTGGGATTATATATAATATCTTAAAATTATAGCAAGTTATTTTAAATTGGTACCAACTTAACTTCAATCATGCAAAAACTTGATTGCTTTATAGCTCTGTGCCCCCATTATGTTATTGATATCACAAGTGATATTTTATGTCAATTAACATAGATTTATGATTATTTGTATGAATTAGTCTTTAAAATTCTGTAGAAAACGAAAAGTGGAGTTACAAACCAAGAATACAATAACGCTGAATTTTCTATTTCCCTGTGTATTTACTTTTATCAAAGATTTTTATGTCTTCATATGACTTAAAATGTAACATTCTTTTATTTCAATCTGCAGAACCTTGTTTAGCATTTCTTTTAGGGCAAGTCTGGTGGTAATTAACTCTATCGGCTTATGCTTACCTGGGGGAATTTTTGCTTCTCATTTTTAAAAGACAGTTTTGCTGAATATAGAATTTTCGGTTGTCAATTTTTTTGATACTTTAAATGTTCTCCCACTGCCTTCTGGGCTTCTAGATTTCTGATGGGAAATCAGTTTATAATCTTACTATGGATCCCTCCCTTGTGATGAGTTACTTCTCACTATTTTCGTGATTCTCTTTTTTCTTGACCTTTATCTTTTGCTTATAATGTGCCTTGGTGTGGATCTCTTTGTGTTTAGTTTATTTGGAGGTCACTGAGATTCTTGGATTTGTAGATTCATATCATTCATCATATTTGGGTAGTTTTTGGTCACTGTCTCTTTAAATAATCTTTCTGCTCCTTCCTTCTGCTTTCTATGTATTGGACTCTCTTAATGCATATATTGATACACTTGATGATGTCCACAGTCCCTTAGGCTCTCTGTTTACTTTTCTTCATTCTTTTTTCTTTCTGTTTCTGATACTCAAGAATTTCAATTATCCTAAATTTAAGTTCACTGATTGCTTTTTCTGGATGCTCGTATATGCTGTTGAACCTCTGTAGTGAATTTTTTCATTTCAGTTATTGCACTTTTCATCTTTATAACTTGTTCCTTTTTATAATTTCTTTCTCTTTGTTAATATTCTCATTTTGTTCATAGATTTTCTTGATTTCCTCTAGATCTTTGTCTATATTTTCTCTTAGGTCTTTCAGCATATTGAAGATAGTTATTTCAAAGTCTCTAATACATCTGGTGTCTGGATTTCCTTGAGGATGGTTTTATTGATGTGAATGAAAAATGTTTTCCTGTGTCTTTGTTTGCTTTTTGATTTTTGTTGTTGTTGAAAATTTAACATTTGATTGTTATTATTTGCCTGGAAATCAGATTCTCCCCATTCCCAGAATTTGCTGCTTTTTGTTTTTGTTTTGCTTTAATTGCTGAAAGCTATAGTAGTCTGTTTTGGAACTTTTCCAAATTACTTTTGGAAAAATTGCTCTTTGTCATATGTTTACCTTAAGTCTCTGTTGTTTTAATTCATATTCAGCTAATGTTTTGACTGAGACTTCCTTGAATGCCAGGAGCAAACAAATATTAGAGAGAGAGAGAGAGAGAAAGAGAGAGAGAGAGCCACCTTTCCCAGTCTTTACAGACTGGCTTTGTGCTAGGACAGTCCTTCATAGATTAGTTAGTTGTGTTTACTCTCAGCATAGGGATAAGCTCCAGGTGAAAGCTTATGGTTTCCTAAGCCTTTTCTGAGAATGCATCTTGTCTGGGCTTGTGTGTGACTTTCTAAATTTCCCTATATATGCGATTTCTTTTGGATATTCTAATTTTCCAGAATTTTGTCTTTACTTTCCTTCTGGGTCTTAGATGTTCTATTGTACATCCCCACCCAGAATCCCTTGCCTGAAGTGTTGTGGGTTTTCAGACCCTTTATAGCTTTTGCTAGCATTGCCTCCCAATTTTCCCATCTGTGTTCTGAAATGTACAAGAGAGAAATGAGTGAGTCAGTCCTTCAATTGTCCCCAGCCATTCCACAACAGAGTACACGATAATTTTCAAAGAAGGTCTATTCAGTTTCATCTGGTTCAAGGAGAGGAACTAGAAACCAAAATGTTGCCACCACACTAGGGAGGATGTATCAAAATGCCAAAAAATTTTCCTACTGTTTTTAAGACCATTTTTTCTTGTTTGGATGCTGCTGTAAACCTTTTATTATTTTCAGAACTCCTGCAAAGATTGGTCAAACAACTTCTGTTTTGCTTTTGTTGTTGTTTGTTTTGGGGTTTTTTTATGTTTCTGTGGGGAAATAAGACCTTGGAACTTCCTGGTTTGCCATTTTTCTGACATCACTATAATTTTATTGCTTTTTATTTTTCTATAATCTCTAACCTTCTTGCTAGAATAATTTTCCTTTGGTGTGGCAAACACCATATAATATTTCTTATAGTGATGGACTAGAGGTGATGAATTTTCTCACTTTTATTTGCCTTGAATAAAGGTCTTTATTTAATATTTGTATTCCAAAATGACAGTTTTTGTTAGTGTAGCATTATAAGTTGGAAGATTTTTGTTTACAGTACTTTGAAAAGATCATTCCATTATCTTTTAGTTTTCATTATTTCTTTTTTTTTTTTTTTTTTTTTTTGAGTTGGAGTCTCACTCAGTCGCCCAGACTGGAGTGGAGTGGCCGCTTCCGGCTACCGCAGCCTCGACCTGGGCTCCAGTGATCCTTCCGCCTCAGCCTTTCATGTAGCTGGAACTACATGTGCGTGCTACCATGCCTGGCTAATTTTTTTTTAAATTTATTGTAGAGATGAGGTCTTGCCAAGTTGCCCAGGTGGGTCTTGAACCCATGGGATCAGGCAGTTCACTCACCTCGGCCTCCCAAAGCATGGTTTTACAGGCTGAGCCACCGAGCCCGGCCCATTATTTCTTTTGAAACATCATTAATTTAAAAGTTTTTATCAACTGTATTTTCATATATTGCTGTGACCCATTTAGTCTTTTCTTCTGAGACTTTGCTTACATGTATATTATTCTTTCTCTATGTTGTCTATGACTTTTATGCTCACTTACAAATTTTTCATTTATTTGTTTCTCTATCATTTTGTATGGATATTTTCTTCTAATCTATCTCCCAGTTCATTAATTCTCTTTTCAGCTATCTATAATTTACTATACAATCCAGTTCTAATTTTTTAGTTTTACAATTTATATATTGTTCTCTGCCAAAATTCTCATTCATTTATCTTTTTTGAATATTTTGATCATAGTTATCTTAAAGCCTATATTTCATATCTTGTTATTTGGAGACTTTGCAGGTCTGATTCAACTGTACACTGCTTCTCCTGGTTTTCTCATCTCATCACATGTCTTGTTAATTTTTATTATAGGAAAGATAATGTAAATTAAAAGTGTAGTAATAATTTGAGACCCAGGAGGATTTATATTTGCTTTTGGCAGGCACAGATCATCTCTAAATACCTTAATCCAATTTCAGACTTTATTTGATCTTAGTCTTTAAAATATTTGTGACCTAATCTTAAAATTTATCCTTCCTTCTAAGAAGTAGCCCTTTAGAGATTTAATAAATATGGTGAGTTATCAAGGGCCTTCCTTTTCAGCCTTTGGATAAGTTTTTATCTCCAGTTTTGTCTTTATAGCCCCATATGACTGTCAAAAGCAATGCTCAGCTTAATAAGCCTCTGTGGTCTCTTCCTGTATCAGCAGATACTACCAGAGGAAACAGCACCAGTGTCTCTCTGGGTTTCTGTCTTTCCTTGAAACTTGGTTCTTTACATTGCCTTATTTGTTATCTGATGCCTACAAGCAGATTTTTAAGAATATTTATCCAGTTTTTTAGTTGTCTTCAAAAGGAGGCTTAGTTGATATTGTCTAGTTATCTATGCTACAAATGGAAATTGTCAATTCATTTATATTCCTCCTTTCTTGGTATTTTTACAAACCTCTGACCCCATTCAAAAAATATAATGAGAATGAATATGGGTAACTTGAGAGCATCTTAGTGAGCATTTTGGGCTTAATAGTAATAGTAGGTAAGCATATATTGTCCTTAGCTTTTCATGTAGTTACTCATTTAGCTTCTATAGATAAACTTTATGTGAACTCAAGGTACTTTTTTTTTTTTTTTTTTTTTTTAGTAAATGAAGATTAATCATTTAAAAGAGGAATCTTTCAAAACTTGATATACCAGACCTGATGATGTTTGCTAATAGCATTCAGTGACTAGCTCAAGACTTGGGCATGGTCGTTGGTTAGAAAAAAAATTGTTGAATAAATGGATAAATAAATATTACTAGAATATAATTGAACTAGTAATTATATATTGAGCTAAGCTTTAAAGGGCCATTTGTAAGCTCAATTGATTCATGGACGCATCTAATCAAGTGTTAATAGTAAAATTTTAAAAGATGGCTCATAATAATGCAGCTGTTTGGCTACCCTGTGGGTCTTCCTCTTTGTAAACACTTAGCTCACAAAGTTGTGTCACAGTAAGCATTGCCTCCAAGCCAGGAGTTTGTCATAGTTAAGGTTAGCTTGCCATTAAGATTAAATATTGCTCATAGGTATCCATCTGTCTTGGAAGGTTTAGCTGTTCACCTACCTCAGGTGGTTCCATTGAGCTCTGTGAATATGTCATTTTAAAAAATTGTACCAATTTTGAATAACACTGAGTGCAATTAAAAGCATTGTAGACAGTGTTAGTTCAAAAGATTCAGCCAACTGTTGTGGCACTGGGAAGATAACTTTCTCCAATATATAATTCTCTTGTTATGTGCTATTTCACAATGTATTTGCCAGAACTTTGTTTTGTTTTAGAGCCAGAGTCTCTGCTCTGTCATCCAGGCTGGAATACAGTGTCATGATCATAACTCCCTGCAGGCCTCGAACTCCTGGAGTCAAGTAATCCTCCTGCCCCAGTCTCCTGATTAGTTAGGTGTGCACCACCACGCTTAATTTTTTTTTTGTTATTTACTTACTCGTTTATATTGTAGCAACAGGTCTCATTGTTGCCCAGGCTGGTCTCAAACTCCTGACCTCAAGCAAGCCTCTCACCTAGGCCTCCCAAAGCACTGGGATTACAGGCATGGGCCACTACACCTGGCATATTTGTTAGAATTTTACAGTTATTTTTCTCTAAAAATTTTCAAGTTACTGCCATATGACTCCTTTAAACTTGGCCCTTCTCACATAAAGTTATAAATGAAGGAAGTAAGGTAGGCTTCTGAAAGGGAAAGGGAAGTAAGAGAAAAAAAGGGTCAGAAGGGACTTTGGAAGAGCAGATAGTACTGTTCTGCACATTTTACATGGAGAAGTTGTTTAACAATAGGCATCACTTCAGTGCTGCTAGACCAGTTTTCCATTACTTTAAAGATTTTCCTCTTATTAAATGACCTGATTCATGGACTCTGTGGGAGTTTTAGAATATCTTCACAAATTCTTTGACACTCCTTTCATTGAGTGTTGGGGTCTACATCCTCTCCTCTTGCGCTTGAATGGGCCTTTGTGACTGCCTCAATCAGTAGAATAAAATGCCACATACTGTGCCTTATTCTTTTGGGACACTTTGCTTAGAACTCAGTCACCATGCTGTGAGGAAGCCCCATGTAGCCACATGGAGAGGTCATATGAAGATGTTCCAATAACCCTGGCCAAAACCCTGGCTGAGGTCTCAACCAACAGCTAATTTCAACAGTCAACCATGAGGAAATGGGCCTTCATGTGCTTCCGGCCCACAACATTGAGTTACCCCAGCTCTTGAATACTTCCAGCTGAAGCCCCAGACATCACAGAGCAGAGTCAAACCATCCCACTGTGTCCTCTCTGGATACCTGACTCACCAAACAAAAGGGCATAATAAAAGTGTTGTTTTATGCAAACTAAGTTTGGGGTAGCTTATTGCACCACAATAGATAACTGAACCACTCATAGTTGAAGCCTGAACTTTGTGCAAAACTGGCTTTTCTGGTTCATCTGCCATCATTTCTCCTACCCCCTACCCATACCATGCTTCTCTATCCTTTTCTTTTTTCTTTTCTTTTTTTTTTAGTTGGAGTCTCACTCTGTCACCCAGACTGGAGTGCAGTGGCTGCTCCTGGCCACCGCAACCTCAACCTGCTGGGCTCCGGCGATCCTTCGGCCTCAGCCTTCCAAGTAGCCGGAATTACAGGCATGCGCTACCACACCTGGCTGATTTTTTGATTTATTGTAGAGATGAGGTCTCACTGCCCAGGCGGGTCTCAAACCCACGGGCTCAGGCAATCCACTCACCTCAGCCTCCCAAAGGTGCGGGATTACAGGCTGAGCCCCTGAGCCCGGCTATCCTTTTCTTCTCTACCCCTATCCCCCACCCCCATCCCTGTCTGCTCTCCCTTATGTGGGCAGTTCATGCATTTTGATATTCCCTGGGCATGTGGTGGTACTATTCCCTCTTCCTGGGTTTCAGCATCAGGAAGACCTTAGTTTGAGTCTCAAATGGATCGCTCAATAGCAGAGTAATCAACTTCTCTAATCCTCACCAGAAAAACAGGGATAAAAATAGAACCTACTTACAGATTAAATGGCTAAAGTATGTAAAATTCTTAGGGCCTGGCATATAGTAAACATTCAATAAATGTTAGCTATGATTATAAATTCTTTCTAGTCTCTTAAGTGAGTTTCTATTGAACATCAAGACCTAAATGAAACCTTTTGTCTTTTAACTCAGAGTTCATATGTCAATTTCTCTGTGAAAACATTCCCACCTACTAGACAAAATTAAATTGCTCCTTCCATTATGCTCCCAAAGTACTTCACACATTCTTTTATTATAGTTTTTGACAAGTAACTTATTATATACGTGAACTCATTAGACCCCAAATTCCTCAAAGAAAATGTTTAAGGCAATAGGCCTCACAATATCAAAGAAAGTCCTTGTTCCTTGCATGTATATACATATATACATATGTATATATATTTAGAATATATGTACAGCAAATATTGTACTGAGGAAGAGAAAGTAAAGAATTGGTTGCATGGCTATGGCAGGGCAAGACTCAAGAATTTGCAGGGCCTGGGTCCCTGTTCAAATACTCTTTCTACTTTTTAATTTTGTTGATGACCTATAAATTAATCATGGAAGTCATGTAAGGGAAGCTTTATGGTATTCACTAGTTCGTTATTGTCCACTTGTCATGCTGGACTCCCAAAGATCCCAAAAGGAAAGGCACTATGTCCAAGAGGCTGAAAAAATGACCCAGAGACAATGGACGAGGCATGGGCTTTATTCTTGAACTTATAGGCAAGGTGGTACAAGAGTGACTGACTGAACAGGAATAACACCGCTCTCAATTATAAAAGGTACACAGATTATATAGTTCATATTTTACATAGGACAGAGAATGGTGTTAAGCATGTAAAGGGTGGGATTTCTAGTGTGCAAGTGTTGTGTGAGAAGGAGTTTGTACATGTGTCACATGCACACAAAATGTCTGAATTCTCTTTAGGGGTGGAATTTTTAGTATTATAATGAGCCAAAGGTAAAATAAAGGTAACCAAAGGTTATGGACATTGATCTAGGCATGCCTGATTGGGTCTGAACTAGCCTGGGGTGGGAGGGGGGCAAGGGGAGAACTGCCTCAGGGAAGGGTGCAGGAGAAACTTCACCATGCACAGCTGCAAGATGTGGTCAGCAGGGACAGAGAACACTTTGCCCACAGCCTCAGCATGACCTGCATGCCCAGGCATGGAGCCCCAGAGGAACGGTATATCCTGCATTGGCCTCCCCATGCTCCAACCCCCTGTTTGGGACCACATCCAGGGTGTGCTCATGGCGTCACTGAGTGTGTGTCGCCTTACACCACTATGTACTAGTCACTGTAGTGTTGTGCCATTTAGATTTCATGGTCCATCGATGTAGTCACTCCCTTGCAAATTGCAGCGCCTTCCTTTTTTCCCTCTGCCCCTCTTGCATGGCAACCACCCAGATAAATCCAACTATGCCAGTGCTAGAGGAGGTGAACACTGCCAGGGAGAATCACATACCTGAAGTGGCTGGCTGCAATTAACTCCATCTCTACCTATAAATGGGTATACAGTATTGCTCACTCATCTTACTGAATTTTTCCAATTTCCTGCATTCCTTAAGATGACTTTCTCCTCCAATTGCTTATATCCCTCATCTTCCTTCTGGCTGAGCTGACTTCAGACTTCATTAGGAAAAATAAATACCATCAGTGTGAACTTACTTATCTTCCTATGTTTTCCCCAAAAGTCGACCCACACTTGCTCCCATTTCTCCTCCTGCTAAAATGAAGGATGCATTGCTTCACCTCTCAAAGGCCATGTTCACCATTTGTGTTCTGGATGTTTTCTGTTATCACCCTTCCAAGGACTTGCACCCTTTGATTTTTCTTTTCTTTTCAGGCTTCACCTGTCTCTCTCTCTCTCTCTCTCTCTCTCTCTCTCTCTCTCTCTCTCTCTCTCTCTCCTAGACCATTCCCATCACAACATAAATATGTTCTGGTATTTCCCTTCTTCCAGACTTCACATTTCTACACCCTTTTCCCTACTGCTGTATTTTTATGCTTCCTTCTCAGCAACATTTAAAAAAATAGTCCTCACACTTGTTGCCTCTGCTTCTTCTCTCACCATTCACTCTCCAGTTTACTCCAGTCTGGATTCTCCTTCCATCATTCTCCACTGAAACCGTTCTTGCAAGGGTCACCAATGGATGTTTCTGTTTTCACTTTAAATTTACAGCAGCATTTGGTTCACTTAATTCTCCTTCTTTTTGCTTCTGGTTTTCCTCTTTCACACTGATTACTCCTTGTTAGTCTGCCTCCTGGTTCCTGCCTTCAAATGTTAGAGTTGCTTAAGGTTCAGTTCTAAAGCCTCTTCTCTTTTCTCTCTCTGGTTTCTCCCTAGGTCACGTCACCTATTGCCCTGTATTTAAATAACATCTTCATGTTGATGAATTCTAAACCACCAGCCACCAGACTTGTATATCCACCAGACTATTTAATATTTTCATTTAGATAGGCCTGAGACATCTCAAATATAACATGTCTCAGATAGAACTCTCAGTTCCCTCCCTTCATTCTCTCCCAATCTACTCTTCCTGATTTTAGTAAACAGTATCACCTTCCACACCAGTTACTAAAGAAGCCAGTCACATGGAATTCATTTTTGACTCTACCAAATGCTGTTTACCTCCAAAATATACTTATCTCGATCTCTGCAGATACCTGGCTCAGATAGGCACTCTATAAATATGTCTCTAATGAACAAACAAATAGGAAAAAGGTTAATATGTTTTCCCACTTGAGAAACTCTGGAACAGGTTGCTGGGAGTCTTATCATATGAGGAGTTGGTATTCTTATTGCCAGTAGGGTAAGAAGATACTGAAATCAAAGCACACTAAAAATAAGTGGGGAAAAGATTTTCCCAGCTTCCGGGATAAGTAGGTGGGGGTAGATAAGAGTCAAGGCACCTAGATCCTTTTAAGTCACCATACTGTCATGTGGAGGGTTAGGGATCAAGCCCTCTAGGCCACACCTTGGAAAGTTTTTCCAGCTTTCTTCACAGGAGAGTTTGTAAACTCAGAGAGTAAGGTAGCACTTTGGGGAGCCCATTAAAAGGACTGTAGCATCTTAAGAAGAGGAGCAGTTCTGGAGTATCTGGGGTAGGTAGCGCAAGAACAACAGCAGTGCTGGCTAACAGCAACACTAAAGTAGCAGAGAAGTTGTATAAGCCACTGACATGTATGAAAAGGAGGTCAGGAAAGATGTGTTGTCAAGCCTTCATGTTCCCAAGGTGTTACAAGTGCTACACACACACACACACACACACACACACACACACACACACACACACCACATGAGTTCTTGTCAAAAGTGTCAGGAAAAGCAGCTTCCTGTATCACCCCCTTAGAAATTCACTGTACACATTTGCATTTTATTTGCTCCATGAAGTTCTGCAAAGAAAAACATGGTTTATTTCATGCAGCATATTCCAAACATGTTTGAATTTGGAGCTCCTTGTCATGGATACCTTTTAACATGTCACTGAACTCCTGCTCTGCCAACACAGAGGATTGCAGGGAGGCAGCATTTCCCTAGATGTGGACTTAGTTTCCGAGGGTCCTGGAGCATTATTTACAAGAGGCCTGCAAATTCCCCTGTGCACCAAATGCTGGAAAAAAAAAAAGGTTCTCAAATATACATGTGCTACTTTTAAAAATACACGTGTCAATATTTGTAATTTTTAAAATATTAATTTTTTTCTGAGACAGAGTTTTACTCTGTCACCTAGGCTGAAGTGCAGTGGTATGGTCACAGTTCACTGTAGCCTTAAACTCCTGGGCTCAGGTGATCCTCCTGCCTCAGCCTCCCGAATAGTCGTTCATCACCACACCTGGCTAATTTTTCTAATTTTTGTAGAGACAGGATCTTGCTTTGTTGCCCAGGCTGGGTCTCAAACTCCTGGCCTCCCAAAGTGCTGGGATTACAGGTGTGAGCCACTGTGCTCAGCCTAAAAGTACTAATTCTTAATCTTGATACTAAACATGTAACAATGATCCTATTATTTGAGGGCAGGAATAACTATTTTTATTAAAAAGTGGTCTTTTTAGAATAAAAAAACCGTTTGTGACTTAGTCATCCTTCAAATAATGTTGATCCTGTCATGATGGCTGACATCTTCTGGTGCTTAATATGTTCAGGCGCTGCATTAAATGCTTTACAGAGACTGTAATATTTAATTCATATAACCATCCCATGAGGCAGGTACACTTATCATTCCCATTTTATAGATGAGTAAAATGAGACTTAGCTAAGTGCAGCAATTTGTTGAAAGCACGCAGTTAATGTGGTAGCACTGGGATTTGAGTCCAGGAGCCCAAGCCCAGAGGTACCTTGTTAACCACTAGGCTGTGTGGCCCTCACCAGGACCACGTGTCCTGCAGAGAACAAGGTGCAAGCCACGTGTTAGATCTTTTTTCAGGGAAGATAGGTCTTCTGGATTCTATTTTATGGCAGTTAATCCTGTTCCTACAAGTTCCTGGGAAACTTCTCTATCGACATCTCCTTCATAAGACCATGCTCTCCCCTTTTCTTCATTAATTGTGCAGTTAAGAAAGTCAATTCAGCATTTTGAAGAAAATGACGATGTGAAAGAAGAGATCTTTTCTCACCTTTCTTTTAGGCTAAAAAATTAACTCTCTCCCCCCATCATGAAATCGCATCCATCTTCACAGCAACTCACCAAGATCTGGCCGAAAAAGAATTGCAAAAAGCAAACTGACAGAATTGCCAAAAGAGTTATGAAGCAAACAGCCCCTGGGGGAGGGGAATGTCAATGTGCCTTTGCTAAAAGAGGGAGGAAGTTCACACGGTTCAGAACTGAGGCTCTGTCTCCTCTCTGCTGAATTATGCGAACTCCTCTCAGACGGGAACAGGAAACATGATTTGAGGGAGTTAAGATGTTCCCTTGAACCCATGGCAAGGCTTGATCTATGTAATTTTTTTTAAAAGGAGACACACCGGAGAGCAAAAGGAAGGCAAAACGTGTCATGATGGTCCATCATGCATAAAGATGACAATGATTGAAAAAGAACAAAGGCGGCACTCTCAGCCCCATAAATTATCTCCCTGGTGCCACTGCTTAATGTCTCCAATTGGAATGCTTTTGTCTTTCTTTCAGCATACAGAATAGATTTTTGCTTACATATAAACAGTGCTACCCCATCCCATATAGTATCCCACCAGGAAAATGGAACATCAAATTGCTTTCTTGAGCTGTTTTTATTTTTGCAGGTTATTTTACAGAGTTTTCCCAGCATGTCTCAAGCAGTACTTTAATACCTCAATTCCTGAGGTGCAACAGTATATTATAAATGATGTGTTGAGAAAAACACTTACTTAGGCTCTAGATGAGAGTTAACAACTTAACTGCCTTTTTAAGAGCTGCACTTAAACATGTATATATGAAGGTTTTATGGGAGAAACAAAACTTAAGACTAGTCTACTTGTCATTAATCTATTCTCAGACCACCCAGTGTGACAATACTATGCGTAATTTCTTTTGAAGATTAGTATAAAGCATTATATTGTATAGATGTAAGTATATGTATCTGTGTATCTATGTACGTGTGTTTTTCTAGTAGAAAGGAGAAAAGAAAAACAAAAACAAAAAAACAAGGTCAGGAACAAAGACTCCAGAGTGAGAGTTTAAAAATGCACACAGTGATGACATTCACATTTTACTGATGGACCTCAAATTTAGCTCTCCAGATATTGATTCAAAAAGGAAAAGAACCTTGTCAGTTCCCAGCATTTGTAGGATAAAACCAATTGCTCAAGGGATTTTTAGCTATTTTTGACTCCAAGATCTGATAGGCGTTTTTCCCTAGAGACCTGGGGGTGGACACTGTGTGATGCAGTGAACCTCAGAGTCAAAAACTTTCTTTACAATCTAGTCAGTGAGTTTCACTGGGCTCCATCTCACCAAAGGGTAATTCTGTAAGAATAATTCTGAGGAGTCCAGTATAATGTAGTCCATATAATCAGCTCTCTGCTGGTCAGTAGTGTGTAAATAATAAAGTAAATTGAAACCAAAAAACATTATATTAATAAAATAGACTGATTAGTTATCACCTGAGTACAAGAAGTTACCGTTTGCCACTACATGCTTTACAGACTTAACTTTTGATCCACTTGCATAATTTTTTGTTCCTTTTTCATCAGCACCGTAATATTAGAAGGAGGTTGTAGCTGACAGCAGCCTGGAAAAGATCATCATCGTCGTCGTCGTCATCATCGTCATCTTCATCCTCACAATTTCTACCGTTTCTTGGGCCCTTCTTCTTTACCAAGCCCTGCACATATGAACTTTACCTGTGTTACCACTGCAACCCTCTCAGTATACTGCAAGAGGCCTTATTTTATTTTATTTTTAAATTGGAGCTGAGAACCATTAAAGGAATTGCCCAAAGCACCACCAGCTCATGAGCAGGTGGAAGACCCAGAACCGACTCAGTTCTGACTTTCCATTGTACCCTGCTACCTCTATATTTCTACGGTTTAGTTAGGAGGTATTTTTCTTCCTGATTTCTTGCAAGCACTTTCTATTTTGGATGACTTCCTTCCAAATGTCACACAGGACCAAAATCATTTGGAAACAAAATCAGTCTGTAGATCCTTGAGCATATTTGATATTCCACTAGAAAAAAAAAATAACTAAAACAGTTTTCAGTTCTTTTACTCTGTTGATAGCAACGGTGCAACCTGAGTTCTCGAATAGTCTCATCCAGATTTCTGTGGACTAACACATTCTTATTAAAAACCACTTATCTGCATTCCTCTAACTAGGTTACTGCTCACTTTATGCTTTTGTGATGGAGCGTTGCTTTTTGGTTTGTTTTAGGGCTTGTGTGTGCTTCAGGTCAGCAGCACTAGCACAAGTGGCCTCTCTGCATACTACAGATGCACCCAAATCATGAGACCCTTAAGGAAAAGTTTCTTTGTTGGCATAAAATCAATAGTTCAGCCTCCGAAAATACACAAGGCCATATCCGTTTAATTAAAAATATTACTTTGAAAGAATGGATGAGCAAGTGTTTTTCCTGGTCAGTGATTAAACTTGAGTGACAGCTTAGTTCACCTGAACTCTGCGGTTTTCACTCAATTTTATATTGTAAAGAATTATCCATGCGAAAATTTGTAGAGTTAGTCTATTCATTGTTACTACTATGAATTGTTGCACTGCATTGATTAAATCACTTGTTGATTTGTTGGTATACCTTTAAATTGTTTCTAGAGTGTTTTGGTTTTTGTCTATTTTGTTTTTACAAAATACCACGGTGAATATTCTTGTTCATGTCTACTTGTGAACACTAATAAGAATTTTTCTAGAGTATATGCCAAGATATAAAATTGATGGTTCCTAGAGTATTCCTCATCTTTACCTGTACCAGATATTATCACATTGTTCTCCAGTTTAGACTCTTTGTGTGTGTGTGTGTGTGTGTGTGTGTGTGTGTGTTGGAGTCTTGCTCTGTTGCCCAGGCTGGAGTGCGGTGTCACACTCACGGCTACCATGGCCTCAACTTGCTGGACTCAGGTGATCCTTCTGCCTCAGCCCTCCAAGTAGTTAGAACCACAGGCATGTGCCACCAGACCCGGCTAATTATTTATTTATTTTATTGTAGAGATGAAGTCTCACCATGTGGCTCAGGCTGATCTTGAACTCCTGAGCTCAGGCAATTCTCTCGCCTCCGCCTCCCAAAGTGCTGGGATTACAGGCCTGAGCCACCACGCCCAGCCAGTTTATACTCTTACCAACTGTAGATGTATCAGAGTTTCCTGTATCCTACATCCTTACCAGCTCTTGGTACTATCAGATTTTAATTTATTTATTTTGCTTACTTGATGGCTGTGAAATATTATTTTATTGTTGCTTTGAAGGTCTTCAAGTGTTGGAAAAAAGCTGACTTGGTAGCTCTGAGAGAACATAGCCTCGTTCTAAAATGGAGTGGGTAATTCATGAGAAGAATTTATTCAGTGAGGTCCCAATGACTATGGTAAAAGAAATCAATTACTGCCAGTGCTTGGAGCATTTATATTTAAAATAAAAATGAGTTACTAGTATTCATATTTTGACACATCATAAAATGTTCTTCCTCTTTTCCTATGCTACACACCTTTTCCTATTCAGATTGATTTGTGAAGTTGGTGCTTCCCAAAAATAAATAAAGCAAGATTGGTGCCTATCTGCATGGGGAAAGCAGTTGCTTAGAAATTTGAAGCCTGGCTTTTGACAGTGGCCTGAACTTTCAGGAACACAAACATGCTTTCAGATGTTCTCAGTTGTTTTGGGTAGGGTGGGATGGGATGCGGGCATTGGCCTCTATCTCACAGGGGCTGGAAGTTAGGCAGAGAGGTGCCCGAAAGGAGCCCTGTGAAGATGGCTTGTGCTCTGGAGAGCAGTCACAACTCCTGAGCCTGATTAATTCGTGACCCTTAAATCTGCGTTTATTTTTCCTTTGTTATCTCTGAGCCTTTAAGTCTTGCTTCACTGTTTCAGGCTTGTTGCAGTTCTGTTACAGGAATTTTTATTTTTTTATTTGTTTTTTTGGGACGGAGTCTCACTCTGTCGCCCAGGCTGGAGTGCAGTGGCACACTCCTGCCCACCCCAGCGTCGACCTGATGAGCTCCGGCAATCCTTTCGCCTCAGCTTTCCAAGTAGCCAGAACTACAGGTGCGCGCTACTGTGCTCCACTAATTTTTTAAAATTTTATTGTAGAGACGAGGTCTCGCCAAGTTACCTGGGCTGGTTTCGAACCCTCAGGCTTAGGCAATCCACTCGCCTCGGCCTCCCAAATTGCTGGAATTACAGGCTGAGCCACCGAGCCCAGCTGCTGCAGGAAATTAAGGAAAATGTCTTAAAGTCCACTTGAGTCCCATCTGTGAAAGAGCAAAGGTGGCCCCAGGAATAAAGATGACAACAGTGATGTGTGACAAGACTTCTAGGGGGAAAATGAGTCTTGAGTAGACAGGAATCTGTTATCAATTCCAGCCTCCCATCCTCATGCAGAGATTCTACCTCTATTCCAATCTCTGAAGATTTTATCAAGGGAGACTGTGGAGTTTCTTATAGTTTCCCACATAGGCTGCTGTGGCTGAGTGAATCCTGGCTGACTCAACTGTAAAATAATGCTCCTTATTCCTTCATTTCCAAGAAATCAGCATGATGTTGCAGAAAGAGCAGGGTCCTGGAAGCCTGGCAAACTTGAGCTCAAATCCATGCTGGGAGTAGTTTGTGAACTTGGGAGAAGTACTTAAACTCCCTGAGCCTCCAACTCTACAGCTCTAAAATAAGGGTAGTAAGACCACCTTGGAGAGTGAACCATGGGGTCAAATATGGCAGCAAATATAAAAGTGCCTGGTTTATGCCTCGTACACAAGAGACATGAAAGAAGCACCAACTTCCTTCCTTCTCACCCACCCCGCTTATCTCATCCCTGTGTCTTGGGACCAGCTTTCCCACAGTGCCTGGTGCCTCCACAGCCCCCAGCCCCCAGGATCCTCAGGGCAGGTCTCCCGGCACCAGACCTTGTGTGACCCTCCGTAAGAGTTGACCTCTCCCTTATCACATTCCTGACCTTGTCTCTGCTATTGTGTAACAACTGACTTAGAGTGATCAACTCAGTGTTATGCCTCCTTAAGCCCAAAGAAGTCACTCTGTTGAGGGCAGCTTCAAGTCCACAGCAAGTATATGGGGGGATGCAGTATTTGGGGACAGTGGAATCTTGCAGTAATTAAAACTAACCTCCAGACCATACCATTTACGTTTACCTTTGGGATAAAGCTTGGTGTTCAATTTGAAGTGAATGGATTTTTCTCTGAAAGCCCCAGAAACAACTGATGTCCTACCTACCCTCAAGGCAACTGCCTCTCCTAACATCTGAAAGAGACTTAGGACCTCTATAGATGGGATTATGAATACCCTCAACACTCTTTGGTCTTAAATTAAAATGCCTTCGATGTTGGTGGCTTGGGTGACGGACTATGGAAGCTTTCATTTCTCAGTTACCATTTCAAATTTGCCCCTGCAACAGCATTCTTCTCTAGGAAGAAGGCAACCTCTGATAAGAAATTTGAATGGGTTCTCAGCCCTGTCCTTTACCCGTGGACACTCAGCTTGCTAGTAACATCTTTCCCTCCGGCATAACAGTCTCAGTGGAGAAACTGAAGATCAAACAAGTTTAATCTCTGACCTGTACTCTGGCCACCTAGCAGGGTTCTGTCTTTAGGGCAAGAGCGATCTGAAATAATTCATGCTGCTCTCATCACAGTGTTCCTTCTCCATAGGAGACTGTCGGCTGCTTAGGGCTATCAATCTGACATACTTCTCTAGTTCTACATGGAGACTAAAATACCATTTAAGTCTTATTCTAACATTTCTCAAATCATGTGGGTATTACCAAGCATGAAATTATCATCTAAAAACTCAATTTTAAAGAGCTGTTTCTTTGGGAAAAATAAGAAAGAACATTTCCTCCTGTTTACTCTGAGATTTGCTTTTTCTCAATAATTTGGTTATTGTGTCTTTCTTAATCTTTGGAGATTAGGCTTCAATTTTTCACCCAGGCTCCAATTTACTCATAAATCTCTTCATTTTGCTTAATTTAAATGTTTTGGCCAACTTCATGGTTTAATAATGAGAAATAAAATTGAAGCCTTAATGACTACTAAGAAGGGAATTTTCATTTCATCTGGAATTAAAAGAGTTGTTAAAGGAGCAGACATCCCGTCAGACAAGCTGCCAGTGTCTTAGCTGAAGCATGCCAAATGCAGCTAGATACTACATGTTTCTTTACACCCAGGCTAATTCTCCAATAGGATTACTTGAAAATCCATCAAATCCAGCCCTGCTTACATCCATCTGATTGCTATGCCCCTATTGATTAGCTGTGAACTATTAATTGAATGCAGGCCATCTGAGAAACCCCCAGGTCCCGGGTGTGCCACTCACATGCTGCCCAGCGGAGCCAAGACTAGTTACCCAGCTCTAATAGGTCTCCACCAAGTTGTACAATGGGGACCCCGAGACCACAATGATCAGATAATCAGGCAGGAGAGAGTACTGTTTCAGCACTTCCACCTGAGCAGACTTAAACTTAAAAGAGAGAGGGAACTATGAAAAGTTTTAAAACCCCTTTCTCGTAAGTTTACCACTGGAGAAAGATATCCACAGCATGGCTATGTAGCCTAGAATTCCCTCCTTGTCCCAGAGCCGAGAGGAAACCCTAGCTGGGTAATTCCCCTTGTGAAGAGAGAGGAGCTCTAGTTTCCTTTGCTTGTACAGAATACAGTGGGTCCTCTGAGACGGTTGATGGGGAGACCGCTTGGCACCGGCTAGAAGAATGGGAGCTGGCTTGAGATAGACTAACCCATTTCTGTGGAACCAGAAAAGAACCTCAGATTCTTCAGGCATGTCCTTCAGGCATGTCCCAGGCCATCTTCCCTCACCACAAACCATTTATTGCTAAAGAGTATCCGAATTGCTCAGGTCACATTTAATCATACACTGTCTTGGGCTAGAATGCTGTGCTCAATTACACTTGACTTTCAAAACAGATTGTAAATACCTCAAGGAACAAGAACCTAGTTTTATATCTTTTGTGTTCACTAATTTATTGGTTGATAAATGAATGAGCAATTAATCCACTCATTATTCCAGCACCTGCTACACTTAGACCATCCTGCAAGGCTTATTTCTTGGTGCTCCGGGGGCTCCTTAGAAGTGTGCTACTTAATTTCTCCCTTCCAGTAGCTCACAATCTTGCTGGATATGTTTGATGTGTATGAATAGAAAGATAATAATACAGTAGCCTACTTTAAGAACACAATGATTTTAAAACATATAAAAATTACTGGAAGACATCAAAATTTTAATAATGTGTTTAGGTACTAACATTTTGGATGGTTTTTTTTCTTCTACTTTTTGTATTTTTCAGACTTTATGTAATACGTGAATATCACTTTATTAATTGGAAAAAATAAGCCTTGCAGTATGAGTTACATGCCAATATAGTAACAGAAATGTCAAAAAACCAAATTAAGATTGAGGACCAGGGAGTCACCACTGCCAGGGACATGTTCAAGGTAATCCAGAGGTCCATGGGGCCTGCCAGCCTGAGCCTGCTCACCTTCAATGTATGTGCAGCATCAAGAAAGGGCCCACTTCTCCCAAATCCTGTGAAGGTTGATGAGCTTTCACTCTATTCAGTTCCCAGGGGTTAATCTAAATATGAGGAGAAGCCAAGAACCCACCTTGAAGAAAGCATCTCACAGCTTTGACATTACTGCGAGCCATACACAAGTTGGTGTCAGGAAACACACTCCCAAACTAGACCCAAGATGTGAAGTCTGGTTCAGTGGGGGTTAGACAGCAATGAATAGCTCCAAAATGTACTTCCTGGATTTTTCCCAGGACTTGGTGTTATTGGTTTTTCTGGTCTTACTGGCCACTTTTTAACCAGAAGTTCAAAATAAGAAAACCAGTGTATCTACCTGGTTTCCTGGGATTAGCTGCCCTTATATGTTATCCATAACAAGTCATTGAATCTGCCCAGGTCAGTAAGGAGAGATTACATGACTGGGGTTTATGAGGATACATAGTCATAAAACATTTGTGGAAGGAAAACTTTCTTTCTTTTTTTTTTCAGATTGGAAAGTATGGTTTATTTAGAAAGTAGATTAGAGACAGAAAAAAGGGGGGATCTACCTTCCTCAGATTGGGGAGGGGGCCGGAACTTACAGAGGAGCATGGCGTGGAAGGAGAACCTTCAAAAGCCAGGAAATGCAAAGAATTCACCTGGAAATGAGGAGAAAACTCCATGCTCTGCCCACTTTAGTAAGTTAGGTAAACATTGGAAACTCTGCACAGTAAATCAGTATCGCTACAGAAAAAATGGCAGTGCAGTCAGTATTGAATATATTAAATTGGCTTTCTTCTTCAGGAAAACCTATACTAGACCTCTGTTATCTTGGGTGATGCCATCCTACAAGCAAACTAATCTGAAATCCTTTCACCTAGACATAAATGTACACGCTTAGAACTCCTCATTCTCATGTTGATATTTATGTACAATTAAAATCCACGTACAAAAAAAAAAGTCAGAACCAAATAAGTGATCCAGAAAGTGATTTCTTTCAGTTTTAAGTGCCTTGCTTCCAGTACCCTTCAGTATCTAGGACAGAAATGTGTACATAGCAGGTGTCGAAGGAACATGTTTTGACTATATAATAAACACTTGTTGAATATAAAGTTTGTTAGTTGATTATGTCATTTCCTGTTATGCTTCTTGCAGTCATATCTTTCGTTCTTGAATAGAGCTCTTCTATTATTTTGTAACTGTGTGTTTTATATCTCTTCTGCAAGATAATGATATTTTTGTGTTATATATGATTAATTCCCCCTGTGTTATAGTTTTTCTCCTCTTTTAAATAGTAGTCTGAAGGCTGCTGATAGTGATTATCAGTCTACCTGTGCCTGATAATTGTGGGATCTCAAGGTTGGATTGAAAAGGACTTTTATTAAAATAGTAAAGATGTGGGAGCCAGACAGCTGTTCAAATCCTAATTCCACCACTGACTTCTAAATTGATGCTGACCAAGTCAGATAGTTTCCTTTTCTGTAACATAAGGAAAATAATATGTACTTGCAGTGAATATAATGATAACATATATAAATCACAAAGCACATTATCTGGTAAGTTTTAAGTACTCAATAAATGATAGCTACTATCATTATTATTATTATTACTTTACTCTTATATGATTGTCATCATAATAGGTCATCTAATTTGACTCCACACAAAATATAAGAATCTCCTCTGAAATTATTATTATCATTATCATTATTATTATTATTTAGAGACAGGGTCTTGCTTTGTCACCCAGGCTAGAGTGTAGTGGTGCAATCATAGCTCACTGCAGCCTCAAACTCCTGGGTTCCAGTGATCCTACCACCTCAGCCTCCCAAGTAGCTGGCACGATACACATACACTACCACATTTGTTTGTTAGTTTGTTTTTTCTTGTAGAGACAAAGTCTTGCTATGTTGCCCAGTCTGGATTCAAACTTCTGACCTCAAACAGTCCTCATGCCTCAGCCTCCTAAAATGCTGGTATTACAGGCCTTAGCCACCATGCCTGGCCCTTAATTTGTTAAGGTATCTCTGATAACATAAATTCATACTTACAATGATAGGGAACTCATTGCTTTGTTTAAAAGTTCTTGCTTTTATTGATCTGTATTCTCAGCAGTATATACTATTAACTGTAGGGACTACACAGAATAAAAATCTACTGCCTTTTCTACATGACTTAATCTATCTTCATACCCCTCAGCCAGACCCACAAACCTCTCTCCCTAGTGCAAACATAGCATTTGATAAAGGTTTATAGATTTGAATTGATAGATTACCGTTGTAGTCACAATGGCTTGAGTATGGTCCTAATGGTAGTGGAATGAACTAACGTGGAACAGCTGACTGCTGGAGGATCTTTCCAGATTTACATGTCTAGGCAGCAGACTTCTAGATCTCTAAGGGCCTTATATAATCGTTATCTCTGATCACTGAAAAGGACTTTCTTTCTCTGGAAGAAAAATCAGAGCCACTGAAAACGTATATCGACTACATGACTGTCCTTGTTAGTTGATACGTGCTATACTAAAGCCACAAACCCTTAATGCTATTAATAATAAGAAACGTTGAGAGAGGACCTAATAAAGACCCTTCTAGTAAAATCCTATCTCTTTAGTCCTATGTTTAACATCTCTGATGATTTATGAGCATTTCTGGAAGCAGATTGTTTCAAAAACAAATGTGAAATATTACGGGTGAACAAAGTTATAGAATCAAAATGATTTGTGTCCTCCAACAACAAAAAGCAAGAGCCCTAGTCAACACAAATTAAACCTATGTGGAACCTTGTCTGGGCTCTATCCTTTCTCAAGCACCTTCCTCCTTCCAGGTGGGATTAGGTCATATGATGCAATGGAAAATATGCTGGCAATGGGAATAGAGAGGACTGGGTTTGAATTTTTGCACTTCGTCTTGAAGCTTTGCCTCTCCCTGGCTGGTGGAACTTTGGGCATACTTTCACTTCCAGAAACCTTCATTTTCTCTCCTAAAAATATCAAGATTTAACTCATGGGGCTATCACAATGCTTTTATTACAGGCCTTAGCCACCATGCCTGGCCCTTAATTTGTTAAGGTATCTCTGATAACATAAATTCATACTTACAGTGATAGGGAACTCATTGCTTTGTTTAAAAGTTCTTGCTTTTATTGATCTGTATTCTATATCTCAGCAGTATAATACTATTAACTGTAGGGGCTACACAGAATAAAAGTCTACTGCCTTTTCTACATTTTCTATAAATAAACATGTTTTTGGCAAGTAGGAGATACTGGAGAAATGCTGGTTCCTTCCCTCGATGCCTCTCCTTTTTCTTTGATCTGAAAATTAACATTTAGGAAAATGGAAGCATCTTTCTAATCTGGTCAAAGACGGCCAGACTTCCCTGTGCGGTAGTCACTCTAAATGCTAGAGCTATAATTGGTTGCTCTGCAAACTGTGATGATGATGTTTTCACATTTTAAAAACAAACCACTAAGGGGAAATTCGTCTGTTTTCCTGGCAAGTAAGGTTGATTTTTATTATTTTGGTAAAGAAGACTGCATTTGTTCTGAGAATGTATCATCTTGCTGAACATACATGGAAGTGGATAGCCCAGGAACCAAGTTTTGGTAACTTTATTGTGGAGCAGAAATCACCTTTTGAGGATAATGAAGACAGAAGGGAGAAGACTGATGGATGTTTCTTTCCAAGCTGGCTTGGGAGTTGGAAGGCTGAATTCTTCTAACCTGTATAGAAGGCTTGCAGACAGGTGGAAGCAAACATATCCTCATACCTGCCTACTGGAAGCCACTCTCCACCAGTCTACATATATTATTAACTTTCTCTCCCAACTAGGTCCCTGCCCAGTAAAATAAATGAAGTCGTATTTTCGCCTGGTATGAATTATTAACTAGGTCTTTGCATGGTTGCTTTAAATCAAGGGTGTATTAGCATATTCCTGCCACTCAGTTTCACACCTGCAGCATTTTTATGTACATTTGCTCTTGGTTGAATTTCCCTCATTCATTCATGCATTCATTCATGGGAAGCAAATATGCGCCAGAAAGCCTCAGCACTGTGAAAGAGAAAAGATGAAGAAAGCATTTTCTCTGCTAGGAGGAAGGCCTCACTCTGCTAGGAGGAAGGAAGGGGCCGGCATATGTGTTACATATAATTTAATGCAGGAAGTGATAAGAGCCATAAAGAGATGCTGAGAATGTTCAGGAGAGGGAGAGGTTATTTCCTACTCCCTTGGTGGTTTATGAAGACTTTATGGGCAGGATGGTGGTATTGAGGCTGCATCTTAAATATGGGTGGGCTTTGGCAATATAGAGATGAATGAGAAAGGCATTCTGGGAGGGGGGAGCTGCCAGAGCAAAGACCTTGAAGAAAAGCATGGGCTACATAGGATAAATACAAAGTAGTGAAGGATACCACTTGACTGTGGTGCATAGTGGAAGGGAAGCGAGGAAAGTGTCAGAAGAACGTTGAAAGATCAGCAGGGCCAGCATGGGGTGAGGAGTGGATGCTGGAAGCCTCTGAAAATAATGGCAGGCTCAACAAACCTGCTGTTTTATTTGAAACAAAAGTTAGGCTAGAGTAACGTTTCTGAATTCTATACTTTAATGGCCAATCTAGCCACTCAAGTTTTAACTATTTCATTGTTTGACGTTTTTGAAAATTGTTTTCTGCCTCAAATGGACAGGGCTATTGATAAGTATGGAGTCTAAGTGGAAGTTCACCTGCGTTGCTCTTGTTCTTACTGGCTGTATTCAGCCAAGCTATCGGCATGACATTTTTTGATCATGCTAATGCTAGAGGAACTTTGTTTTGCAGCTGGTGGGAGTAGAGGGAAAATAGGTTTTAAAAAGTCAGCTCAGGCATCTTAACATTCAACTGGGAATGGAGAAAAAACACCTTGTACCTCATACATCTACATATACATTCAGCTTAGAAATAAATTACATCAAAGACCGCTTAAGCCACAAAAAGCCATAAGATTAAACCCAGGAATGTCACCTAGAAGCACAGAGAAAGGCTGAGGTGATTAAGGGGTGTGTCTTCCATCTTTTGAAATAGACACACAGAGCACTAGCAGGAACTTGCAGGTCTGTCTAAACTGCTACACACATACACACACGACACACACACACACATATACACACCCACACCCCAACACACATACTGATAGGAACTTGTAATTATGGGACCCACACACTCACATATACACACTCACACCCCACAAGCTCATATACACACCCCAACACACCCACTGACAGGAAAACCTGTAGGTCTATACTAAACTGCTATACACATAACACACACACACACACACACACACACACACACACACACACACACACCAGTTTAGCTTATATACAAAGGAAAACAAAGCAGCAAAGAAAAATGACTATAAAGTCTCTCTCTACAGAGCTATTTTTCATCTGATCCTCCTTAAACTAGTTTTAAAGTGCTGTCACACATCTGAGATTGTGGGCACGCAGTCTCTTGGTGATGCCTCTGCTGTTTACCTGCTTGTGACTTCTCTCCTTTGACCTTCACATTTGACCAAGTCTTAGAGATCTAAAATGCTTTTCTAACTCAGTTGGAACTATAGGATTATAAATGATGTAGAAATGGAAATTGCATTTTGTTATTTTTAATGGAAAAGCTACCAAGAATGTAATCAGAACAATCCAAGTAGAAGAACTTCCCAGGTGACGCCTTGTGCTATGGGTAACAGGGTGGCTTAATGAACCGAAAAGGAAGACGGTTCTCAATGCCCCTGCACATTAGAAATTTGGACGTTTGGCTCTGTATTAATTTTCATGTTGGCTCCACACCTTCAAGCCTGTAGTCAAACTCCTTCCCCGAGTTTTACAATTCTCTGATCCTTTTTCTAAAAAGAGCTCACAATCTAGTTTCATTGCTCATTCAGTTAACCTTTCTGTATTCTGTAAGGCTAGGATGCTTGCAGCTAATTCCACTAATACAACTTAGAGAAGCCAAGGGGTGAGGAAGTGGTGAGGATCTCTAAATAGCATTGGCAGCAAATAGGAAGAAGCATCATCTGAGAGCAAGAATTCCTCAGAAAGGAATGCTGTGGGCGCAAGAAAAACAGCAACAACAAACTATCTTTTCTCACAGGAGTGCTGATTTCATCAACGTGAATTAACCTATATTTCACTCCAAGGGCGATGAACAAAATCTTGTTTTCCCAGACATCAAACATACACACACACACACACACACACACACACTCACACACTCACACAGAGACACAGTCCTGCTTTCTCCACTAAGCCTGCCCTTGCTCTCTTAACTACTTGGAATCTCGAGCCTCTCTGAGTTTCTACATAGTTAATATTCCAAACCATGTGCTCCAGCACTTTGTTATTTTGTATGTTTTTTCCCTCCACTGTTTCTTACAGGTAAGTTTCTTCATCAGAGGCAGAGTACAGGTAGCTGCTTCTGTGTCTTCATTATTCGCCACAGAATTGAATGTGGAGGAAATCCCCTCTCCGGGTCACTCACCAATGTATGAAAATGTGTCAACAGGACGAGAGATCCTTTGGTCCCTGTTTCCTGATATAGCCAAAAGACAACATAAGATTGGGCACGAGGCAGGATTCCTTGGCCACTTTGCTAGGAGGAGAATCTCTGTGCTGATGTATTTGACCTCCATCCTCTGTAATATAGACTGTACCAAGTCTACCGTGCACATAGGATCAGGTGCCCCATGGCTGCATCAGTCACAATTCACTGATTCCTGACATGCTTCAGCAAATCCCAGCCAGTGAAATATGTGTATGTATGCACTTAGTTAACACAAGTCTACATGATATGCTCAATTCCTTCATACTCAATTCATTCCTTCTTGGAATGAATTCTGCCATTTCTGGTCAGAGGGGTTGTTTTCCACTTTATTGCCTTTGTAGACTTCTTTTTTCTTGATCTCAACACTAGTTCTGCTCTTTGTTTAATGGCAAAATATATTTTTTATTCATTCTTTAGATTTGGAGGTTAGTATGCAATGAATAAAATTCAAATCATAATGCTCTAACAACATTGACAAAACTTCTTTTGCTTGATTGCTCTCAAATTATAGCAAAGTTGTTGACCACTTCGGTTCTAGAATTTGGAGGTTTTTTTCTTCCTCTGGAAGCTACATCCGGTTATGATATATTTCCCTTATGGGAAAAGTCTTGCGAAAGCTTGTCATCCCTGGTCTTTGAGGCAAACCGTAAGATGACCAGGCTGTCAGTCTCTGAGGGCTCTCTCTGTTTGACTATGGTGAGGACTTGCCTATGAGGAGAAAGCCACCTTTCACCAAAAGACAAGCAATTACTCATAGTTCAAGACAACTAAAGGTTTAATTTCTCTTTGAGAAGGCCCCATAGGAAGCAATGACTTTAAGCAAAATCTTTATGAAAGGATTCCTTCTCTGAATTTTCCAAACAGGCCTCTTTGTTATTATCCCAAGAGAACTGACAACCAGTCAGGGAATCAAATCTCCCTTATCATTTCCAGACTATTTTACCTTGCTGTGAACACCCCATTGGTGGGAGGGTCGCAAACGGTTCTCTCAAGCTTCCCTCAAGCCACCAATCTGGCGTTTCTGAAAGGTCCAAGCTCTTTTCTGGCCTCATGTGTTTGACTCCTACACCATGGGGAAGTCCCCCTTGGATTCCAAAAGAAAATTAAACTCCTTGGAATCCAAAACTAATAAACTTTCACAGAGTGGCCCCAGGTGGATTGGTTATCATGATATTTCAGTCTCACCTAACCAATAAGAGGGCCGGTTGGCAAGTTCCCAGGATGAATATTCTCATATGAGCAGTGGATTAGAGGAAGCCAAAAGATTTTCAGCCATCTGCATGCTCAACTTACACCCCACCTGGGTTCTGAGGTAGAGATCTTGTGACGGTTGGGGCCCTGCGAAGCAATTAAAAGAAATAAAGCAAAGTATTATATTTTAATTGATGTAATCTTCAAGCTCCCAGTGGAATCTGGAGTGATATCTGACTAGAGTTACCCTAGGTATCAATAGATGACTATTCTGTGAAAGTGCATTTAGGAAGACAAAACCCTACGAATCCTGAACTTCATTAACATGTGTATCCGTTTGGGGGGAGGGATTGGCTCAGACTCTCAGGACTAAAAATTGAAAGAAGCCACCTAGACTTTCCTGGGATCTGAACAAAGAGTGAAAGGGGGGAGGAGGTAGTAGAGAGGGAGGTGGAGAGAGGGAGGAGAGAGAAGGGCAGGTGGAGGGGAAGACACAAAGTGGGTTGATGCTTTTATTTGCTTTTCGAATCTAGTACCTGGTGATTAGACATACTGAACCATGTTTTCCAAACCCAAACAGCTTTCATCCATCATAACATTTCAGGGTTTGTTTCTGTTTTATTGTAAATATTCCAGTCAAAGAAAGATCAACAGACAAGAAAAAACTGCTTTATACAGTATACAGAGTCAGATAGAAAATACAGAATGGAAAAGAAAGACAACACCCAACAGATAAAAAGTGGAGACAAAGCAAGGAAGGGTACTAGCTGGTTGCAAAATCCCCCACCAGCTTGAGTGAGGCGCAGTGATGATTTCAGCAGCCAACAGAAGCCGTCTAGTGCTGTCAGTCTTATCTTTACTCCACATGGTGAAAGAAACAGACTATATAAATGATGCATGGGGACATTTATTTCGCTAATCCATTAAAAAAGTTAGCTATTGATCAAGATATCCTGCTCATAAAAACGAGTTTTTTAAAAAACAACCCTACCCGCCCCAAGTGTGATCTGACAGTAAGAACCCCGTTGTCAGAAGCATGACGTGGAGGTGCGGGTCAGAGCAGAGTGGCACCATTGGGGTCTGCGGTCAGCCGGCCTCTGGGTGCCCTTCCCACCAAATCCACATTTCTCCACGAGGTTTGGGGCAAGGTTTAAAAAATACGCAAGTGTCCTGCACAGCTTGCTGTTATTTGATGGTTAAAGAGAAAAAGGGGTTCAAATTCATGAGAGGGAAGAGGTCGGCTTAGGACAAAGCTGGCATTCCTCATAGGAATAATCAGGGTACCAACCATATGGCCCCCAGGAGGGCAGCCCTAACTAATTGTCCTGGCACCAAGAGGATGCCGACCTACCCAAACGGCAAAAACATGAATTAAGCTCGTCATCTTCCAAAGATGTCTTTATTTTAGTACATTCGAAACAGAAACAATGTGAGGACAATTCTATTCAAGGCGGTGGCGGCGGTGGTGGAGGAGGAGGTGGTGGCAGCGGCTGTTTCTCGCTCCCTCTGATTTTTCTAAGTTTACGACCAGAAATTGCATAGAATTTGTTTTTCATCAGCAAATGAAAACTCTCTGCGTGAAAGTCCCAATTTGTGAAGCTAAGCAAAGGTCAAGCAGCTGCTGGGAAGCCTCACCCCTCCCATCAGGCGTGTGCTCCAGACCCTGTAAACTTCTTGCAAGTAGAGCCGTCACTAGCAGTCATCTGATAACCTGGAAAACATCAAACTCCTATTTTGTGGATGGAAGAGAAGTCAAATGCTTACCTAAAGTCACACAAGGGGGGCTGCTACCCAAGCGGAGGTTAGGACTCAAGAGCTCCTGGCTCCCAGGCCAGTGTGTTGGCTAAGAGACTCCACCCACCTCCCTCCCAGGAACCTGGTAAGTGCTTGATTACTTAAGGTCTTTCTATTTAATAAATACACAAAACACACACACACACACACACACACACGTACCCATGTCTCCCATCTAAGTAGCAAGAAACCACCCAATCCATGATAGCTTTGGGGGTCTGGCTTCATAGGCAGCCACTGGATTTGGTTAAAAAGAGATGCAGTTGACGAAGTATACACCATACATACCAACAGGGTGGCCCTGTCCTTCCTGCTCTGTGGGCAGCACATTCAACGGAAGCCAAGGCTATGGTATGGGAAAATTATATCTACCCTTTCTGCTTCTTAGACAAAATCCCAGGATACTTTGTGCATTCTGTTCTCCTCCTCAGTCTGTCTTCAGAGATCACATTCACAAAAGATCAAATCAAACCCAACAACAGCAAAAGTCAGAAAGATAAAGAAACAAAACAAAACAAAACAGATTAACCCTTGAAATCCCAGGCATTTCAAGGTCCCTCTGAGTATGTGTTAATTGCTTTTTGGCATTTAAAAAATGACGTTAATGAACTTTTATTTGAGACTCTCCATCGGACTTTTCCCACGTCCCTTCTCCTGTGCTCCCACAGGCCTGTCACCACACAGGAGAGCTCAGCACCTGAAATCTGATGCATTGGCAAAGAAGGAATAGGGATTGTTCAGATGTCCTTCCCTAACCCAGTCTTTCTCTCTAAAAAATACAAAACAAATAAACAGAACCGAGGAGATGACAAAGAAGAGAAGAGAGGAAGGAAAGAAAAGGGGGGGGGGGGGGGGGGGGAGAAGAACGTTAACAAAAATATACAAATCCAGAAAAGAAAAACTTCCCTGTTGAGTTTAATTTTTTTTTCCTGTAAGAACTAGACCGAAGGTACAATGGCCCCTTCTTAGGGGGAAAATTCAGCTGATGATCCCACACCAATTCACTGGACCAGTCTGGGCAGGAACCCCACCCCCCACCCCAGACTGTTATTTGGGCGAGAGGGAAAGCCCCACCGGGAGAACATGGGCCTTTGTGCCCTCGAGAGAGCGTTCCTTTGCCACTTGGGTGCAACGTCTCTGGACCCCGCT
>NW_007233446.1:37642-51036 GCF_000164805.1 Carlito syrichta | reverse complement strand
CGAGACAGGGTTCGCAGAATTGTGTCATTTGAGGCATAAAGATCGTCCGAAGGCCTCCGGATCCATCTCCCCCCTCCCACCCCCATCTTAATGTTCAAAGCCCTCCACATCACAAGGTTCAAGAGCCCTGCCAGCTGGGGGTCCAATCTTTGAACACCTTCAAAGACAATGATCCGGCAGTTTTGCACATTTCCATTACATGCTGCTTCCTTCTACGGAGCTAACAACTTCTATATTTGAAATTTTCATTCATTGATCCCAGCTAAATTTGGACCTTGAAGCCTTCTATAAATAAATAACCGGTCTATCACACGTTAGTCTCTCACATACTTGAAAAAGATACCATGTCTCCATGGCTGTTCTGTTCTCAGGCTGAAGCTTCTCATTTCATTTAAACAACCGGTTATGGCTGGAGATGATGCCTTGTAATAACTAAGGCAAGAGCAACCACGACTACAACAGGCTTACAACCTCCTACTATGAAACGCTTGGCTCCAGCTGAGTTTAAAAATGGGAAATATTTCGGATAATCTGGATGTTAGAAAGGCAATACAATGCACAAACAATATGTTATGCATCACACCCAGTGGGTCTGGGGCAGACGGATTTAAACTCATTAATATTTCTGTAGCAACATGCATGTACTCTCACACCTCATGAGATAAAGACCATAATCACTAGTCAGGTTTTGTCAATGAATGCATCTGCATCAAACTTACAAAGAACTCAGAGATTTCCAAGCTTTTTGAGTCTCAGAATTGTGGATGAAGAATCATGAACCTGTATTACTACTATTACTATTATTATGATATCCATTTCACAAATGTGGAAATGGAGGCTGAGAGAAGTTATGCCTCGCCCAAAATTATGTGTCTAATAAATAGCTGGCCCAGATCTTGGATCTAAAACTATCTACTTCCAAGTCCAGGCTTGCTCTGTTGAATCCTCTACCCTGAACTGGAAAGGACACTTTCCCAGACCATGATAGGAGATGTCTACTGCTCTTCCATGTTCTTTAGTCCAGTTTTATCAATGAAACAGTTAATCAACCACAGCCAAATAGCCATCATAATCTTTACTCTTCATTTTATCTATTGGGAGTGTTCTAACTCCTGCTTAATTTTTCAATGTACTCCCAGACCATGGGTGAACTTCGGAGAGAATACCCAAATGTGAAGCAGCCACAGAGAAGTAGGATCACCTAATGGAGCATGGCCTGAGTTACTGGTGAACAGATCTATCACCTGTTACTAAGTAGCAGAGACTCTTGGCAAGTCACTTAACCTCTCTGTGCTTCAATCTGTGATAACAAAAACAATACCACCTGCCCAATCCACTATATGTGACAAGAGTATAACAACATATATTTATTGACTGTCTACTGTGTGTCAAGTACTGAGCTTTACAGTGGAAGTACAGGAATAAAAAGACAGAGTCTTTACTTCAGGCAGCAGCTCGGTGTCTAGTTGGGAGCCTGATACAAAAATAACTGCTACACAGCATGTAAGGGCCCCATGCACAGGCTTCAATGGTGTTGGGAAGGAGGAGGAATTGTCAACGCTACTGGTCCTGGGGAGAAGGCAGGAGAAATGGGGGAGATTTTACAGGGAACACCAGACTGGGTCTTGTGGAATAAATAAGTATTACCATTACTCAAGGAGTGGGCAAAGGGAGAAAGCCAGTAAAACTGAAGACAGGGATACAAGGGGAACCAAGAGCGCTGGTGCCATGTGAGTCAAGTAGGGAGAGATTCTAGAAGAAACCGTCCTTGTCATCAAGGGGAATACTGAGGTCCAATAAGGCCCAATGGATTATCTTTGGTTGTTTCCATTGGGAAGGGCCAGACCTTTCAGCAAGGGCCTTTCAGGGCAGGGGTGGGGAGAAGCCAGGCTACCCTGGGTTGAGGATCAAAGGGGGAGCAAAGAGACAGAGACTGAGGTTCTCAGTTGGACCCCTTGGTTTGGAAGAGGGAAAAGGTAGGGCAAGAGCAATAATAATCTTGCTATTACTTTAAAATAGGGCACAAACTTGAGCATATTTATGAATTTGGGGGAGACAGCAGGCAGAGTCGGAAGGAAGGAGGACCAGGACACCAGCTCCAGCTGCAGGGTGGTCATAGCTACGGGGGAACTTTCAGGTGGGGGTTTTCATTGCAGCATAATTGGAGTAAATTGGGGTGGGAGAACTTGTTGCAAATAAAAGAGACTGGCGAGAAGCCTACAAGATGGTGTCTGGGGCTGGAAGGTGAGGGTCATCTTAAGGAAAGGGCTCCGTGAAATCTAATTTAGCTTACAGAGGCATGACAACAAAATACCTGTTTTTATTTGGGGCTGGTCACTCCTGATGAGGTGGAAAGTAAAATTAAGCTCTATGTATGCAGAAGCAGAGGGGCTTGAGGAAAAGGTGACAGCATGGAAGCCCTTAGTGGGACACGGGAAGGAGGCTGTGCACAAAAGTGTATGAGGACAGGCAGGCAGTGTTGTGTCCAGATCCCATATAAGGCCAGATTCCATAGACTTCCTGGGTCACTGTCTGTATAGCTATGGGATATTTCTCCAGTGCCAATTAGATAAGGAGGTTTTAAGAAGATCCAGAGTTGGGAGATTGAGATGGAGGCTTGTATACTGTTAAAAATCGAAAAATGCAATTGACTTGTAAGGATTTGTGCACTTTCTCTGGAGTGGTATGGAAAAAGAATGGGATAAGTCTTCTTCCTTTTTCTCAGACTCTTCAATTTGTGTACATTTTGTATTAACTCTGTTTCCCCTGTCTCTAAACCACAGTTGGTTTATTCAAAATCCCTGTGAAGGAAGATCTAATTCTTGGGTTTGCAGGAGTTGGGATATTTCAAAGGGTCTTTACCTGTAAGGTAAAAATATATTCCAAATGGAAGGACTGACTCAGGCCCTCTTTTCCACAGGCACCTGGTACTATCACCTGTTTTTCTTTATTACACTTCATCTTAAAATGTAGTTCTATAAGGCTTTGTTTTTCATAAAGCATTTTTCACATATTTATTTGTTTGACTGTTTCAAAGAAGAACCTGAAACCCAGAAAGGCTAAGTGCCCCTTCAGTGGTTGCATGATGAAGTATGAACCTGGACCTCCTACCCTGGGGACTGGAATTCTTCCCACAGTACTTCCTGTGGGCACTTGGCCCTCCTGTGGGATTTCACAGGTTCTGTCTGAAAAGGTTTTTATATGCGTTGAGTCTGGGAGATTCACCCCATCTACCAATCTACCAACACTGTGGGTCATACCCCTTTGAAAGTTTACCTCAGTTGCTTCTGAGTGTCTGAGAGTCCATAAAAACTCCAACATAGCCATAAAAATGGCCACGATTAAGCCACAAATAAGAACCACAAAGATTCCACCAATATTCTCCATTCCCAGGCCTGTAAGAAAGTGATAAGTGAAAAATTACATAAAAGAGCAGGTAGACATAATCATTCTATCAAAAATTCTAAAGACATTAAAATAAAAACTTGAATCTTGTAGATACTTGAGACACACATTCCTTGAAGAGATTGAATTATTTGTGTTTAAAAAATGCAGCATTATTGGAATAAACTGGGGTGGGAGAACTTGTTACAAATAAAAGAGACTGGTGAGAAGCCTACAAGGTGGTGCCTGGGGCTGGGAGATGAGGGTCAACTTAAGGAAAGGGCTCAGTGAAATCTAATTTAGCTTATAGAGGCATGACAACAAAATACCTGTAAATTCTAGCAGTTTCATAAACATTTTAGTCAATCTTCTTAACAATGTATTTGTGTGATATAAAGCAACCGTTTTGACCAAATCATGAATAATAAAATTGTATTTGCCCTATCTGTCTCAACATGTTGCTAAAATCCTATTAAGTAAAACTTTTTATCCCACCAAACTAGTGGTTCCCAAACCTGGCTGCCATCAGAACTGCCTAGAAAGCTTGTTAAAAATATAGATTTGATGCTGAGGTCATCTTGGTCAGCACCCAGAGCTTTTTGGCAGGAGCAAAATGTACAGATGATAAGATAGTGGAGAAACAGAGAGATCTTCACTGAGATTGCTGACATTTTCAAAGTCATTGAAGTTTAGAGATTTCCGGGAAGATGGCTGTGTAGCCAGTTAGACTGCATGAATCCCTGTGTATGTGAGTGATTGTATGAACAATTCTGCATATGTTTCTGTGTGTAAGTGGAAGTGTGAGAGGTTGTCTGAGTGGGGATTTGAGGGCAAGTGGTCAGGGCCCTCCTGGTGAAGCCACTGGTACCACAGCTGCTCTGCTTGGACCCTAGCACTTCCTGGAGTGCAGAAGCTGAGCACCATTTTCTAAGATCAGCAGAGCTTATCCGAGGAAGAACTGCTGGAGTGATTGCTGACCCCAACACCACGCTGGCAGCAAGGGCCACGGAGTGAGTGCAGCGAGGGAATCTGAGGCAGAGTCCTGAGGAAACAACAGGGAGAAGCCACCCCAAAACTGGACTGACTCCAGAGTCTAGCCGACAGGTCTCAAGATTCGAAGACTGTGGTAACTGCTGGAGAGGGACCTATTGACTCCACTGGTGACAGGAACAGCAGCCGGCAGAGAAACTAAGCAGACTCTTTAATGCCTGGGTAGAAAAGTGCTCCAGGGTGGCATCTGTGGAACAGCAGAATTGCATCCTGAGATCATTGGGGCTGTTCTTTGCAGTCTCAGATAACAATGCCCCCAGTGCACAAGCCCTGGTGGTTAATAGCAGATGTAGAACCCCAGACGATGTATCCTCCACCCTGAGTTAGCTTGGGAAGCAGGAGCCTGGTAAGTGCCTAACTGACTATACCCTACTCTGCCCCTAGCGACAAGTGAAAGAGATCAGGAGGGCAGGGCAGAGAGAGAAGACCCCACTCCCCTGCCATGAACTGAATGCCCCGAGCTGTGACCATGCTGGGAGCGGAAGGAAGGGGGTGAGATCCCGAGAGATGCTGTGTCAAGTTATCTCAGGCTCTTCCCTCATACAGGCTTGTGACACTTACCAATTGCAGGTAGCAGGGGTGAAGATTCTAGTATCTTTTTTTTTTTTTTTGAGTTGGAGTCTCACTCGGTTGCCCGGACTGGAGTGCAGTGGCCGCTTCCGGCCACTGCAGCCTTACCTGCTGGGCTCCGGCGATCCTTCCACCTCAGCCTTCCGAGTAGCCGGAATTACAGGCATGTGCTACCATGCCTGGCTGATTTTTTGATTTATAGTAGAGATGAGGTCTCGCTGCCCAGGCGGGTCTCGAACCCGCGGGCTCAGGCAATCCACTCACCTCAGCCTCCCAAAGGCGGGGGATTACAGGCTGAGCCACCGAGCCCGGCAGATTCTAGCATCTTAAATTCCAACAGCGAATAGGGAATCTGCAGTAACAGCCCTGCAGTTTCAGAACCCGTCATAAGAGGGAGCACCCCCCCAAGAGACATACTAATGCTGAGCGCTCTTTATCAACATTTTTTGGGGGGAGGGTATTGGTTTGTTTGTTTATCTCATTTGGTTGCTTTGTTTGTGGTTGTTTTTCTCTTTTCTTTCCTTCTATTTCTCTTTGTTCTTTCTCTGCTTTTTGCCTACTTTTTTCCCCCTATTTTTCTTTACTCTTTTTCTCTCTTTCTTTCTCTTTTTTTCCTCTCTTTTCTTTTGTCTTGGACTCAGGGGCTACACAAGCAAATTCACTGTGAAGTCATATTGTGCAGCGACAAAGAGCAAGTTCCAGTTGGCCCATTCACTAGATAGCAAACATTATGAACTGCCAATAGGTTCAGAATCCTTGCAGTCCCTCCCACCTCCTAACAAGTGCTCAGAATTGTAAAAAAAACAGCAGAACACCCCACCTTCAGCCCTACTTCATAATTAAACATACCCGGAACCCTGGCTCAAGAAAGGACAAAAGGTAGAGCAAATAGCAGAAGTGACTGCTTCTCCATTTTCCACTGAGCAATAGAATTAAAGAGAAAAATAAGAGAATTGCTACAAACGAAGAAAACTCAATGAATGGCTGTTGGCAACCATCAGAGTCCAGCAAAGAGTCAGTGCTAGAAAGAACAGCTACTGGGGCACAAACAATGGCTATCTTCCAGAACAACAGTACCTAGAAGGTACTTATGGAGATCAGAGAATTGTTGGACAGAAAGATTAAAAATCAAGAAATACAAGGGCTAAAACTAAATGAAATTGCAACAGAGCTAGACAGACTCAAGAAAGTGTACATAGAAATAAAGAACTTCACCCAAGAAATAAATAACAAACTGACAAGCGTGGGAAGCAGAATTGATCAAGCAGAAGAAAGAATCTCAGAACTGAAAGTCCAAAATATGAAATTAACCCAATCTATTAAAAATATAGAATAAAAACTTAAGAATAAAGAGGAAACTTTCCAAGAGATGTACGATTTTATCAAGAAACTAAACCTACGTCTGGATATGAATACCTGAAATAGAAAAAGAAATGGAAAATACCTTCGAACAAAGATTCCATGAGGTCATTCAAGAAAAATTCTATCACCTGGCCAGAGAGATGGCTATACAGGCACAAGGGACCCAGAGAACCCTTGCAAGACATCTTATGAGAAGACTAACCATTAGACACATAATAATTTGCCAACACAAAGTAGGTAGAAAAGTAAAATTCCAAAGGCAGCGAGGGAAAAAGGTGAGACTACCTACTGGAGGGGACCAATCAGAATTGCTGCAGACTTATCTACAGAAACACTATAGGCCAGAAGGAATTGGACCCCAATCTTTTAATGTTCCCAAAGATAAACAATTTCAACCAAGAATTCCCTACCCAGCCAAGCTAAACTTCATCACCAATGGAGAATTAAAATCCTTCCCAGACATCCAATCCCTAAGAGAATATGCTGCTTTGAGACCAGCTCTACAGGAGATGCTTTAAAAGGTGCTGTGCACAGAAGAAAAAAGAAACAAAAGAAAGACCATAGGCCGGGCTTGGTGACTCACTCTGTAATCCCAGCACTTTGGGAGGCTGAGGCAAGTGAATTGCCTGAGCCCGTGGGTTCGAGACTAACCCAGGCAACTTGGCATGACCTCATCTCTACAATAAATCAAAAACAGGCTAGGCATGGTAGTACATGCCTGTAGTTCTGGTGACTTGGAAGGCTGCGGTGGAAAGATCGCCAGAGCCCAGCAGGTCGATGCTGGGGTGACCGTGAGTGTGCCACGCACTCCAGCCTAGGTGACACACACACAGAGAAGCAGCAGAACACACAGCATACTCACAGAAATGAAAACACACACATATATGAACACAAAAGCTAAATGAAAAAAAAAACCAGCCTTATAAGAGTATTATGTCAGGGACAAACTCCTGTATTTCAATAATCAACCTGAATGTGAATGCACTAAATGCACCACTGAAAAGATATAGAATGGCAAACTGGATAAAAACACATGACCCAGTAATTTGCTGTCTTTAGGACACTCATCTCACCACATAGGATATCCACAGACTCAAAATTAGAGAATGGAAAACAAATTTTTAGGCATATGGATCACAAAAGAGGGCAGGAGTCATGATCTCAATATCAGACAGAACATTCTTTAAGCTATCAAAAATTTAAAAAGATATAAAAGGACACACATCATGATAAAAGGTTTGATCCATAAACAAGAAATATCCATCCTAAACATATGCATTCAACACCGGAGGACCAGCTTTTATAAAGCAGCCACTAAGTAAACGAAAAAAAGATGTTGACTCTAACACTGTCATAGCAGGGAACTTAAATACCTTACTAACAACCCTAGATAGATCATTGAGGCAAAAAATCAACAAAGAGATCCAGAATTTCAGCTTGGTGCTTGACCAAATGGATTTAGTAGATACCTGCAGAACACTCCACCCAACAACCACACAATATGCATTCTACCCGTCACTACATGGAACGTACTCCAAGATTAATCACATCCTCAGCCATAAGTCAAGCATAAACAAATTTCACAAGATAGAAATACTACCATGCACCTTCTCAGACCACAGTGGAATAAAAATAAATATCACCACCAACAAAATTCCTCCCAAACCCACAAAGACATTGACATTAAATAGCATGATGCAGAACAACTCCTGGGTCAACACAGAAAGCAAAACAGAAATTAAAAGGTTCCTGAAAACAAATGAAAATGAAGAAACATCTTATCAAAACCTCTGGGATGCCATGAAATCTATACTAAGAGGGGAATTTATATTTCTATGAACACACATCAACAACGTTGAAAAAGAACAAATTGACAGCCTAACAAATCATCTAAGGGAGCTGAAAAGGCAAGACCACCAAAATCCTAACTTCAGCAGAAGAATCCAGATCACCAATGTAAAAACTCAAATATGGGACATGGAAGTCAAAATCACCATAGAAAAAAATCAATGAAACAAAAAGCTGATTCTTTGAAAGGATAAACAAGATTGATAGACCTCCTTAACCAAAATGACCAAGAAAAAGCCTAGATGAATACAATCAGAAATGCGAAAGATCAAGTCACAACTGACCCCGAAGAAATACAAATGATTATCAGAGATTAGCACACCTGTATGAGAACAAACTCGATAACCTAAATGAAATGGACACATTCTAAACATCACACAATCTCCCAGGGATGAAATGAGAAGAAATTGAGATCCTAAATAAACCCAAAACAACTTAGGAAATTGACTCTGTCATAAGAAAACTACCTCCAAAAAAAAAAGCCCTGACCTGACGGAATTCCAGTGGAAGTCTATAAAACATATAAGGAGGAGCTAATACCAATCCTATTGAAAATATTCCAGGCAATCCAGAAAGATGGAACTCTTCCCACCCAAATCTTTTTATGAAGCTAACATCACACTGATATCCAAACCGGGTAAAGATTCAACAAAGAAAGAGAACTACAGGTCAATATCCCTGATTAACACAGATACAAAAATCCTCAACAAGATTCTAGCAAATCGGATCCAACAACACATCTCAAAAATCATCCACCATGGCCAAGTAGGCTTCATCCCTAAGATGCAGGGCTGGTTCAACACCCATAAGACCATAAATGTAATTAAATACAGATGTAAAAATAAGAACCTCATGCTTATATCATTAAATGCATAAAACACTTTTGATAAAATCCAGCATCCCTTCTTGATAAAAACCCTCAAACACCTAGGCATAGAGGGAACATACCTCAAAATAGTAAGAACCATCAATGATGAACTCAAAGCCAATAACTGCTAAACTGACAGAAATTGGAAGCATTTCCCCTAAAACTGGAACAAGATAAGGCTGCCCACTCTCATCCCTCTTGTTCAATATAATGTTGAAAGTCCTAGCTAGAGCAATCAGACAAGAGAAGGAAATCAGGGGTATCCAAATAGAAAAAGAAGAAGTCAAGTTATCCCTCTTGGCTGATTCTATACCTCGAAAATCCAAGGAAATCTGTCAAAAATCTCCTTGCACTAATAAAGACCTTTGGCAAATCCCAGGGTACAAAATAAATATGCAAGAGACAGTCACATTCTTATACACCAACAACAAACAGGCAGAGAACCAAATAAAAAGCATAATCCCATTCACAATGGTCACAAAAAAATGAAACACTTCGGCATCTTCCTAACCAGAGAAGTGAAAGATCTTTACAACGGAAACTATAAAACACTGCTCAAAGAAGTCAAAGATGACACAAGCAAATGGAAAAATATTCCATGCTTATGGACTGGAAGAATCAACATTGTTAGGATGTCCATCCTACTAAAGGCAATCTACAGATTCAACGCTATACCCATTAAATTACCATCATTCTTCTAAGGCATAGAAACAACAATACAGAAATTCATATGGAAACATAAATGACCATGAATAGCCAAAACAATCCTTAGCAAAAAAAAACCCACAAAAAACACCCAACAAAACAAACAAACAATCAAAAACAAAGGAGGAAATATCACACTTCCAGACTTTAAACTTTATTATAAGGCTACAATAATCAAAACAGCCTGGTATTGGTACAAGAATGGGCATATAGATCAATGAAACAGAATAGAGATTCTGGAAGCAAAAACCTCAATTTCTCAACCACCTCATCTTCAACAAAGCCTCCAACAACAGCTACTGGGGAGAGGAGAACCCATTCAGTAAATAGTGCTGGGAAAACTGGCTGACCACGTGCAAAAGAATAAAGCAGGACCCCTACCTGTCACCATACACAAAAATCAGCTCCAAATGGATCAAAGACCTAAATGTAAAAACCCAAACTTTCAGAATCTTAGAAAATTCAGGAGACACCCTAATGGAAATCGAAATAGGTGATCAATATCTGATCAAAACCCCAAAAGCCCACGCCATAAGAGATAAGATAGACAAGTGGGACCTCATCAAACTGAAAAGCTTCTGCAAAGCAAAAGAAATCATTAAGAGAGCAGGGAGATAGCCCATAGAATGGGGGGAAAAATTGGCCAACTGCATACTTGACAAAGGCCTAACATCCAGGATCTACAGGGAATTCAAACATGCTGAAAGGAAAAAACAAACAGCCCTGTTAAAAAGTGGGCAAAAGACATGAATAGACATTTCTCAAAAGAGGACATACAAGCAGCCAAAAGACACATGAAAAAATGCTCAGCCTCACTGATCATCAGAGAAATGCAAATCAGATATCAACTAATTCCAGTAAGAATGGCCATTACTAAAATAAAAAAAACAGATTCTGGCGAGGATGCAGAGAAAAGGGAACACTTATACACTTTGCTGGGAATGCAAATTAGTTCAACCTCTGTGGAAAACAGTGTGGCAATTCCAAAAGAACTAGAAATTGATCTTCCATACAACCCAGCAATCTCCCTTTTGGGAATATACCCATGTTTATTGCAGCACTGTTTACAATAACAAAAACATGGAACCAACCACGATGCCTATCAAAACTGGACTGAATTTTTAAAATGTGGTACATATTCACAATGGACTATTACACAGCCATAAAGAATAAATAATGCACTTCACAGCAATTGGATGGATTTAGAGTCTGTAATACTCAGTGATTTATCACAGAAACAAATAAATAAATAATGCACTTCACAGCAACTTGGATGGATTTAGAGTCTGTAATACTCAGTGATTTATCACAGAAACAAAGAACTGAGTACCACATGTTCTCACTCATAAGTAGACCCTGAACATTTACCATAATACTATAAGAAAGAGATTAGCAGTAGTTGGAAACTGCCCAGGATGGGGGTTGGCACATAACATTAATAAGGGTACCTGATCTCAAATCAGGCAAAGTAGGGACCAAAGAGAGGACCAAACTTTACCTGTATGATGACCACTTGTATTCCTAATCCTGAATTGTACTCCATATCTTTAAAATAAAATAAATTAAAAAGAAAAACAAAGCAAAAGAAATTAATGACAACTATGACCATTGAGATATGAGTAGGGCCTCCATAAATACAAGTTTAAGAAATCCATAAAATGACACTTATGAAAATAAAAAAAAAAATAAAGATATTGCTCTCATTCTTGACCTCTTTGTCAACAGAGGTCACTCTGTCACTATGTTCTCATGTCTTTGTTCCTCTGTTTATTGCCAGTGTCCCGTGACATCTCACCTGATTTGCCATTTCTCTCATGTTTTTCTCTCTCTCTTTCTTTTTTCTTTTCTTTTTCTTTTGAGTTGGAGTCTCACTCCATCGCCCAGGCTAGAATGCAGTGGCACGCGTCGACTTGCTGGGCTCCAGTGATCCTTCCACTTCAGCCTTCCAAGCAGCTAGAACGACAGGTGCGTGCTACCACACCCGGCTAATTTTTTTTATTTATTGTAGAGATGAGGTCTCGCCAAGTTCCTTGGGTTGGTCTCGAACCCGCGAGATCAGGCAATCAACTTGCCTCGGCCTCCCAAAGTGCTGGGATTACAGGCTGAGCCACCAAGTCTGGCCTGTTTTTCTCTCTTGATTGCATTCTTTTTCCCTCATTTTCTTGCAACAGGCTTTATAATATTTTCAATTATTAATTGTCCTTTTAAAGCTTGCATTGTTATCTTCCACATTTAATTAAATATATAGACAAAAATATATAGATTTCCAATCCTTACGCCAGACCTATTGAATCAGTATCTCTGGTCATGGGGCCCAGGAATCTGTCATTTTAACAGATTTCACAGATAATTCTTCTCTAGCCAGGCCTAAAATTAGCCTACAAATTGACAATTTGAGGAGCATTGTACATGTTTTTAAGTTCCTGGAAGCCAGGTATAGTTCCTGGTTGTATCTTCAATAGCTAGTATATACCTCGTATATAGTATACACTCAATAAATATTTGTAGAATGATATGGCTGTTTCATTTCTATGGTGTCAAACATTGAGTTTAGCTATGCAATTAAATGCCTTTTATTTTGGCAATTAGATTGCCAAGCTTCAGGAGGAGTGTCATGAACACATAAAACCCTGATTCTAGGGGGGCCACAATCATAAATTAAAAGGCATCTTTTATCTAGGAAAAGGCCAAGAGGGTAGTTTATGTCCTGTGTGCTTCAGGAATGCTTGCACACTTGAATGCTTCTTCAGTCAGTAGTGTCATCACAGAACATGGAGCTACATTGGCGCCAGGGAAGTCAGCTTTGCACAACACTATGAGACGAACCATGGTTCAGAAACAGAAATCTGATGCTGCTTTCTATAGCTAGAAAAGCTAGAAAAATAGCTTTATCTGGCCATTTCAAGACATCTTGGGTTTCTTCTCACAAAGGTCCAAGTGGATGTCTGTTTTTTGTTTTTATTTAATTAATTAATTTATTTATTTGAGTTGAAGTCTCACTCTGTTGCCCAGAATGGAGTGCAATGGCACGCTCCCAGCCACCGAAGCCTCGACCTGCTGGGCTCCGGCGATTCTTCCACTCAGCCTTCCAAGTAGCTGGAACTACAGGCGTGCGCTACCATGCCCAGCTAATGTTTTTTGTTTTTAAAATAATACTATGCAATAGCAGTCCCTGCCTACACTGAGACTTTGCCTAGAATAGCTTTGCGGGCTCACGTGAATGTATCAAATGGACTATACACACTGGACTACAAATCTACACAGCCAACTCTTGAGTACCTGTGTAAAGCAAGAGCCTCTGTTTTGAATAATCAAAAGTAAGGGATCATTAAAAAACTCAACTCTGTCTTCCAGGAGGAAGGTGCTCAAGAGGGCTAGAAGCCCTTAACATTCACATTTGGAGGCCCCATCTCACATAAAAGCAAGTAGAAGAAAGCACACCCACATCTTACATTAACACCTGTCCCTCTAACCTGGGGGCCATTTGGGTAGAAGCCTTTTGATTATAGGAGCCAGCTTGGTAGCTCAGCCTGCAATTCCGCGCTTTGGGAGGCTGAGGTGAGTGGATTGCCTGAGCCCACGGGTTCGAGACCCGCCTGGGCAACTT
>NW_007233446.1:0-37448 GCF_000164805.1 Carlito syrichta | reverse complement strand
TAATTCCAGTTACTTGGAAGGCTGAGGATCGCAGGAGCCCAACAGGTTGAGGCTGCGGTGGCCGGGAGCATGCCACTGTCTTCCAGCCTGGGTGACAGAGTGAGACTCCAATTCCAAAAAAAAAAAAAAAAAAAAGAATGAGGGGACAACAGGGATACTTAGAATACACGAGGATCTGGTTGGGGTTTGGAGCAGATGCTCCGGCCCACAGGTTTAGGGGTGGTGCAAACTGGGGTATGAGGATGTATATCTAAGCAACATGGAGAAATTAGTTTCTCCAGCTAGCTCCTGTAGAGAAAGGCTGGATGGAGATTCCCAGTGAAAAAGAAAAGACAGTGGTGATACTAAGGACAGCCACCTGCTTGGGTAATGGGAGTCCCCACGTGACTATTGAGATACTACAGGACTCCCTCACACTTGGGGATAGTTCTGCCTGAGATAGAAAAAAAGTACGAGGATGCCCTTGACGAGGGTCTCACTGTCCTCTTGCTGCTGTAGAAGGGGTGTTCTTTGCCCTCTCTAGGTCTCATTCTGCTACCTGTGTTCTAGCTGTGTCCTTGGCCTCCTTTGGTCACGTTCTGGTGCTCCTCCAATCCTCTCCTTCCCCTGGCTCCTCCCTCAGCACATACACATACTCATGTTTCTCCCTTCTTCAAGTGAAAAAAAAAAACCCTCCTCACCCTCTCCAACTCTGCCTAATCAACACACCAAGCTTTCTGAGAATTGTCTAGATCAGAACTATTTTAAGACCTTCTAAAAGCCCTGAAAAACACTTACATTTGGAGGCCCCATCTCCTTTTATATAAAGCAAGTAGGAGAAAATTCACCCACAGTTTATGTTAAATGCATTTTAAAAATTTTGCTTCTAGTATTATAGAGGAACAAGAAACAGTTAATTTACAACTGGCTGTGATTTCTCAGCAATCATTGTGCATACAAGGAAATGTCACAAAATGAAAAAAATCTAAACAAAAAATTTTGTTTCTAAATGTAATAAAGTTTTCATGAATATTAAATTTAAAAATTAATGAAGTTGAAACAATCTTACATTTTGGAGATATTTAATTAAACATGTCTTAATTTAATTTTGCAGTTTTCTTCTTGCATTTTGAAGCAGATAATTTTTTTCAGACCTCAAACATAATTTTGGGTACCGAAAAAGCTTTTGGGCCCTACGTAACTCTGTTTACAGTATCTAAAGGAGAAAACAATTCTGTTTCAAATACATTTTTGTTCTTCCTATTCAAGCTTTGTCGCATGTAATTTTGTCTTGCTCCACCAAAACCACCCTCGCTATGGTCACCAATGAACATTTTGTTTCTAACGTATTGGAAATTTTCTAGTCCAGATCTTACATGACCTCTATTAGCACTTGACATTGTCAACCACTCCCCTTTCTTGACCTTTTTTTTTTTTGAGTCTCATTCTGTCGCCCAGACTGGAGTGCAGTGGCCGCTCCCAGCCACCGCAGCCTCCACCTGCTGGGCTCCGACGATCCTTCCGCCTCAGCCTTCCGAGTAGCCGGAATTACAGGCGCGCGCTACCACGCCCGGCTAATTTTTTTGATTTATTGTAGAGATGAGGTCTCACCTACCCAGGCGGGTCTCAAACCCACGGGCTCAGGCAATTCACTCACCTCAGCCTCCCAAAGGCGCGGGATTACAGGCTGAGCCACCGAGCCACCTTTCTTGACTTTTTATAAAGCCATTGCTCAACTGCTGTCTTCCAATCGTCTCAATCTCCTTTGCTTGCTTGGGGCGCACTTCCTCCTCATTTTCCAGCATTCAGTCTCTCGCACTGGCTGTTACCAAGTCCTGATGATTTTACCTCCTAAATATTTGTCTTTCTTTTTTTTTTTTTTTGAGTCAGAGTCTCACTCTGTTGCCCAGGCTGGAGTGCAGTGGCATGCTCACGGCCACCCCATCATCGACCTCCTGGGTTCGGGCATTCCTTCCACCTCAGCCTTTCAAGTAGCCAGAACTTCAGACGCTTGCTATCAGGCTCAGCTAATTTTGTGTGTGTGTGCTTTATCCTATAGACAAGGTTTCACCAATTGCCCAGGTTGGTCTCGAACCTCTGGGCTCTGGCAATACTCTTGCCTCAGATTCCCAAAGTGCTGGAATTACAGGCTTGAGCCACTGTGCCCGGTCTATATTTTTCAACTTTTTACCTTCCTCCCTACCCTCTCTACCATTTCCAAGTTCAGGTGCCCACTATCTTGTGCTTGGGCTATTGCCATAGCCTCCAAATGATTTCCCTGCATGTAGCTGTTTCCTCTTCAGTTCTACCCTCTACGGGGTTGCCTGAGTGATTGTTCTGAAATGCAAAATCTAACTGGGACACATGATCTAGTAACACAGAATGATTTATAGTTCCCAGGACACAGCATTGTTGCTCCTACCTTTGCTCCTATTAGTACCTCTACCTAGAACCTATGTAATCCCCAAACACATCTGGCTACTTCAACCTTAAAGACATAGCTCAGGGGCCACTTCCTCCAGGCTGCATTTTCTGGTCTTACCTGACCCAGTTTATACCACTTCTGTGTTTCACTATTAATACATTGCATATCACTGTAACAGTGTACAAAATACAACATTAAGTTTATTAAACTGCATGTCCCACCAGACAGTTCTTTGAGGGAAGGAACTATGCCTTTTTCAACTCCACAATCATAGTATCTAGCCCATAATAGGAGCTCAATAAATATTTGTTGAAAGAATGAGCAGAAAGAAAGGGAATAAAGTCATTCCAGATGAAGAGGCCTGCATTACCAAATGCTTTGGGTTCATTTGTATTCATTTCTAATTAAATTTCATCTGAAATAATAGTAAAACATGACAGCCCTGGTTGAGGGGTCTAGCCTGGTCACAGAGGCAGATGGCTGGCTAAAGGGGACTGACTAAAGGGGACTGACTGGATAGACACAGATAATTCACAGCACGGACCGCCTATATGAGGCGGGGGAGTAGGGGAGGGTTATATACAGGCATGTGGTCTGTATTAGCACATTTTGATGAGATCAGAGAAAGCTTCTTGGAGGAGCAGAGGTTTTAGCAGGATGCTGGTAGAAACCGTGGGTCACTGAAACACTTCATGGTCTCTCTTTCCCGGCTTCTCACAGCATTTCAGGACCAGCATGCTAATCATGGGTGCTGGCTCCAGCGTTCTGGTTCCTGATTGAGTGGCCTCCTCCTCAGAGGAGTGAGTCTTGTATACCATTCGTGCCTTTAGGAAGTTATTGGAAAGAGAAAGCAAGAATAGATTGCTGGCAGAGTCAGAGTTGAGAAACAGATGGAGCCGGGAGTGGGAAGGGAGAGTTCGGAGAGCGCGGCAGTTCCATTTAACACTGTCATCAGTCATTCTCTTAGAAGTCGAACGCCTTCCGCAGCACACAGTCATTCCTCAGAGGAAGGGGTTTGGGATGCGGGCTCCCTGCAGCCTGCGAGGCCCTTGCTGCACTCACAGATGCCCCCGCACCTGCAAGAGGAACCGGGGAGCCGTCTAGTCATCTCCTCCCTTCCCTTCTTCAGATGGGACTGCACATAAGCCACCCAGACAGATGGCTTTAAAACTGGGATTTTCTCCTGACACTTGAGTCTCTGAGCCTCGGCTACGCCCCAGCTAGCAGGATGTATGAGCTGAAATAGAATCAAACTCTCCCCGCAAACTCCTGGTTGGTTAAATACTAACTTTGGTGTCACCCACAGATTGCCCACAAATACAAATGATAGCTCACAAATGCAAATGAGTAACTTTCTTTGTCTCAAAAACTACAAAGGGGAATGGCACCTGCGAGAGAGCACCTTGGAAGAGATTTGAATCTCCATCCACCAACTTGCTCTCCTTTTAGTTCTAACCTCTTAAATTCAGGCTCACTTATGTCTTAGTCTCCCCCGCCCTTTTTTTTTTTTTTTTTTTGAGTTGGAGTCTAACTCTGTTGCCCAGGCTGGAGTGCAGTGGCACGCTCACGGCCACCACAGCCTCTACCTGCTGGGCTCAGGTGATCCTTCCATCTCTGCCTTCAAGTAGCTGGAACTACAGGCGCAAGCCACCATGCCCAGCTTATTTTTTGATTTTATTGTAGAGACAAGATCTCGCCAAGTTGCCCAGACTGGTCTCAAACCCCTGAGCTTAAGCAATCCTCTCACCTCGGCCTACCAAAGTGATGGGATTACAGCTTGAGCCACGGCACCCGGGCTTGTCTTAGCCCTTAAGACCTTCACATATCTCCAGGTAGCACTGTGGAAATTTGCAATGAAAATACAGAGAGGAAGCTTCTTTGGAACAAAAAGGTGGGGAGAGCTGCAGCCCGGGAGGCAAAGAGGCAGAGGCCACAGGAGCCAGGGAGGCAGGTGTAGAGGATCCTATGTGTACAAGAGAGGGCAGACTAGGCCCATCAGGAGACAACACTGTCACGTGCTCTTTGACATTGGTCAACAAATCTGTACTAAAGAACTCCTCCTGAGCATGAGCTGGGTACTATGCTGGTGCTTAACGTAGATTCTTGAAAACAATATGGCTTTCAAGCATTTTCTATTTCAGAGCCACATCCACCTATGTCCATGCAAAACAGCAAATGGTCCCATTTCCACGGATTTATTTTTTGCAAATGGCAACTTCACATGCCCATGTACAAACTGATCTACATGACCTTCCCCGAAAATGCAAAATGATTCCTCATGCTTGCACTGATGAGGACTGTGAGATAGTAAACTTGCCATTTGTTGTATTCCTTGTGACAACTGTTGCTAAGATCTAGCAGATTTTGAAGATGGCGATGGAAAAAGGTAAGGAAAAAGAACACAGGATAGAAGAGGGATGGGAGAGGCATTTGATAAAATTTGCAATTTACTAAAACACAAGTTATGGGAGAGGTACTTTATAATTCATCAAAATATGAGCTCAAGTACCTCATTTTTAAAAGCACTTGCTATCTCATGAAACCATCAATAAAAACACTGTAAAGGAGGCCTACTGTACCCATTTCACAGTTAAAGAAATGGAAATTCAGAGAACTTAAGTTGCCCACCTTTTCATAACTAACATGTGACTCTAGATAAATCTGATTCCACAGCTGATACTCTTTGTAGCACAAAGCTGACCTTTATGAGTATTTACTATGAACAAGACTAGCATGCTAAGTATTTTAATTCAATCTTTACAGTTACCCTGGGAGATAAGCACTACTGTTACCCCTATTAACCTGACAAGGTGCAGAGCAGTTAGGTAACTTGCCCAAGGTTCCACAGCTGACAAGTAGAAGTGCCTGAACCCCAAGTGAAGCCAGGGCCTCTATCTCCTGCCCTACCTTACCTTTCCCTGTTACTCAGTATCCACTCATGCTGCAGCGGTGTGATTACCAAACTCAATTCGGCATCTTGATGGCTGAATTCATTCCAGGGAGGCTTCAGAGGGACCAGAGTTGGGGTAGGGGTCTATGTATGGGCTACTCGTGCAGCTTATAAAATCCCCTTTTATCCCTCGGAACACCACATCAAATGTGATGTGATCTTGCCTCAGTTTCCAGACAGAGGTGGGCTATAGTCTTTATAATTCTGATCTCCTTCGTTGCAGATTCTCTGGGCCACAGTTTGCCTATGTTCCTGATCATGCTTTCCGGTGACCCCTCTGGAGTTCCTCTGTTTGACTTGACTGGGGAGAGGCTTCCTCCACAGCATCTCTAAGACCCGATCTAAACTCCCACATTCATGTCTCCAGCCTTGGCTCTCTCCAGAGAAACCAGAGAACCGGGATAATACGGCTGGGCCCCCTGAGAAGACAGAGGAAAGTGTCCCCAGAGTCTCCCCCACTCCCATCACTCACCCCCTCCCTCTCTTGTTGAGATGTCTCACACTTGCATTCCCACTGTGCCAGACAGCAAACTTCCTGCTCTCCAAGGATTCTGTGAGTCAATGCCACTGGCCTCTTTTCCATTCTTGAAAGGGGACCCTGATTTTCACAGCCTGCTGGTGTATTTATGTTCCTTTGAAGCCCGATAGTGAGCCTGTGTTTTTCAAGATAAAGGTATTTAATTTCCTTGGAGTTCACCAACTACCTTTTTGTCTAGCAATTGTTCTGCAAAGACTTTGGTAATCCAATCTCCTGGAATTGGGATGCCGGCATCTGTGAGTGGCTAGCGATATTTCTTTTTATAGGAGCTGAGTGAGAAAATAAATAAAATAAGTGTTTTTGAAAAGAAAAGGCCGAAGAAAATGAAACAGCTTGGAATGAAGCCTGCTTGTTTTTGTAATCTCCAGTCTTCCACAGGATCGGCCATTTCATTTTTCAGTGGTGTGGGAAGGTGGATGGTCACCAAGCTACACTCAGGGAAAGTCAGAAGGGTTGATGAAGCAAAGGGGCAATGTTGTGGCTCTTACCAGAGCCAAGTAAGACCCGGCAAAAAGACTCAGGATTGGTGGCATCATCCCAATGTTAGGATTCTTTTCTGGAATTTGGCAGTGATGTTTGAGCTGTAATATTGGATTAGAAGTGGGGTAAGCACCAGCTCCCTTTCTTTGAAATTTCTCGCATTTTAATAGGATAACAAAGTAGAAAAGGATTATGTTATACACTGGCGCATTGTTCGGTACATTCTAATTAAAACCAAAGTGCCTACAGCCACTCTCAGTTTCAGAGGTCTCTGAGAAAAAGACCCTCATAGCTCTCTTCACCTCCATCCCTCTCTGCCTGTTTCTTATTTCTCTCGTTCCTTTAGGCACACGTGAAAGCCATATGATTCAAATTATATAAAGAAAGATCACTAGAAGCCGCTTTGGAAAGCAAATGAAAACTACTGCCCTCTGTTCCACTTGAGACACAAGGGGAAAAAAATGTTCTTGTGGCTCAATTCTTGGTGGCCATTTAAAGACTTACAGGAAGAGGTCTTTTGGGTCAGGCTGGCTCTGTTTTTCTGAGTCTCTTGAGCAGTGAATTATATACCATAGTAAGTCTGAGGGTTAAAAATTGCCAGAGAGAGATCAATTAATGGCATCCCCCATTTCAGGCTAGTGCTTCTTGCTTGGCTTGAAGGAGGTCACGTAGACTTTCACTCGGCCAAGAAGGCTTTAAGTTTCTCTGAGTAATGTTTTCTTGGGCTCTGGCCATGGCAAAAACGGGGCCACCATATTAAACTGGCACTAGCTGCTGTGACTGGGATGACAGCCGAGGCCCTGGCTTTCATAGTGATTTGCATAGCATCTCCCAGACAGCCCACTCTTGAGCATCGCCTCTTATTAATACAGCTCACCCTCTTGTTCCAAAAGAAAGACAAGTTAACACTGGCTGGCTGAGAGGACTCAGACATCTTCTGAAGCATTTGGGACCTGGGCAGGATGGCTTCCACTGTTTATTTTCCCTTTCGACTGTTCTGTTCTCTTCTTTGTGCCAGGGAACATTTGGTCCCAAAGTGCAGTGGAGAGAGGCCTCCTGTTCACTTCTTCCCATCTTTCCCCGGAGGCTGATCTCCCTCTCTGACTCCCCTCTCCCTTCATCCTGGACTCTGTTGTGGGGTCAGTCTCCCTGAAACTCTGTGAAATCATCAAAACCACGATGGAATGGGGAAGAATGTTCAAAGCCAACAACTGCCAAAATTACAACTTTATATTTCTATTCTTCCTCAAACTTCCATTTGCATCTGATTGCCAAAAACACAGAGACACTTCAGTAATCTCAGGTTTAAATTCAGTTGGATCCAGTGTTTTCACCACTTCCCCTTCTTCCCAGAATATATTTCAGGTCTGAGATTGGGAAGGAGGACTGCTATGTGTCACAGCCTGAGGATGCAGATAGGCACCGGTCTTATGCTGGATTTCACTTAGGATTCAAATGTGCTTGGCTAGGGCCTAGGAAAACCCAAGCCTTTCACTGAGTCCTCTCTGCCCTCAGTCCCCATGTGCCATCTCTTATTCCCCATCTCACTGTGGCATGGCACATATTTCTGGCGTTTCCCAAACTCCAGAAGCATGCAAAAATCTCTTTACAACTCGTGGAATCTCCAGCTAATTCTAGGAATGACACCTGCCACTCTTCAGCTTCCAACAGGCTAGGGACTGGCTGTATTTGAATGTGCCCTTTGTTGCTCAAAAGTTCCTGTCCTGGCGAGGGCATCCTTCTGTATGGTTTGCAGACTTGGTGGTGTGGCTCTTCTACTTTTTTTTCTAGCTTGTACCATCAACTCTATGGCCAGCTCCCTCCAGGTGTTCATCTTCTGTCTTCCAAAATAATTATTTAGCATATCAAAAACCTCACCTTCCAAGAATATTGTCTCTGCTGTGAGTTGTGAGAAATTATTTTGGAATTTAAAGCCAAGACCTTGTTTCTCCCAGGACAATGACTGTCCCCTGGGACCATGAATGCCACTAAGAGCTCAAAGTCTTATCCCACAGCACCTGCTTTCCTTGTGCCACATCTCACCCTAGGACCTTTGATAACTAGTGTCAATTCTCCCACACCCAGTCCAGGCGCTGGTGTTCCTTGCAGTCTGGCAAAGCTATGGCATGATGATGGGACGTCTTCCTGGGACACTGATTTTACTTAGAGCATGGGTGGGAAAAACAGTTTTACATTAAGTAAACATGCCCACATTATGGAGTAAGATGCAAAATCCTCATGTACGTTTAGGACAAAACAGAAGACTATAAGGAAACTCCAAGCAGGTGGACGGCTTTAGATCCCCACGAGCTCACATTCAGATCCCCACGAGCTCACATTCAGTCTCCTCTGCTATTGGTTCCACCCATGAAAAAGTGTGGCAGACTTGTCTGCAGTCCAAATACCTTGGTCCAGTTTTCACCACCCTCTGAACTCCAGCCTCGTCCTACTCATTCAAGCCAAGTTCTGAGTGTAACACCTGTGCTCCACGATAGTCCTAACACAAGACTCCTGAAGGATGCTTCCAGGTCCCAGCCATATGTCCCTGTAAAACCTTCCCTGACCATTCCTCAGAATTCATCACTTCCTCTTCTGGGCTTCCTGACACTTTCTTTATGCCTCTATTAAAGCACTCCTACAGTGCGACCATTTTAACAACTCTCTGTCCTCTCTCTAAGTTTTAATCCTCTTGAGGGCAGGGCCATGTCATATTCCTTTTTGTAAGTTCGGAGCCTCTCACAGTGCCTGGTACACAGTGGTTTATGATGCTGTGCCTGGTACACAGTGGTTTATGATGCTGCTGGTAGCAGTGGGAACTACACGAATACTTTCTATGCCAACCCTGGGGTATTGGGGCTTCTGTTTGAGTCAGAAGGTGCTTGCCCATTCATTCATTCCTTCATTCACTTATTTAATTATTCATTCTTTCATTAAGTATGGATGCCCAGTGAGACACTGAGCACCGGGACACAGCAGTGGATAAGATACAGTCCCTGCCCTTGAGTTGCTTTTTGTCTGTGGAGGAAAATGTCAAGAGACACCAAATAAATGTCCTATTGTTGACTTCTGAAGAGCTATTCAGCTTTAAGGAGCACAGGATAGATGGACATATTTGCAGCTTGTGGATACCATTCAGATCTCTCATTGTGCTTTAATTGCTACTTCAGGCTTAGATTTGGGGATAAAATGAGTTGCCATTTTCTTTGTGCCAGGCGCCTTGCTGAGTGCTTAACATGATTTATCTCATTGAATCTTCACAACAGTCCTGAGAGGTGGCCATGCTATTATTACCTTTACTTTCCAGAGGGGAAACTGAGTCTCAAAGACATTTCACGATGTCCATTATAACAAGGGCATCTTATTATATAGTCCACTTAACCCAATGCCCATGATTTCGAACCCTATCAAAACTGCCTTGGGGAAGAGAACCATCTAGCAGCTGTCAGTAGAACAAGTAAACATGCAGAAGGGTAAAAGTTTAATGAGTTAATGAGTGTCACTCCTGGGCAGTGAGAGGAGTGGGAGAGGACAATGCCAAGAATCTATAGACTTTGGGCAAGATCTGGAATGGGAAAGAGATGGTCTAACTCAATTTCCTATGTGAAGACTGCCAGGCACCCAGACCCTGGATCCCCATCCCTGCACCTGCCAATCGTGCTCTCCTCCCTCTGTTCCTCCACGGGGGTGAACTAGAGACACAAACCAACCCACATGAGCAAGCACACCAAGGGGAAGGTCCTGTGGCCGGTTTTAGGGCTCAGGTATGAAAGGGTGGACTGGAGAGACCAGCTCAACTCAGCAGAGAGTCTCAGGAAGAAATGAGCCCCTAAAGACCAAATGGAACCAGGTTTTAAAAGGAAAGGAAATCCCAGATCAGTAGGTGGAGGAGAGGAAAGAGACTTGGGCTGATGGGAGCTTGCAGCCTGGACCTGGTGGTTAACAGAAGGAACCTTTGGAGGGTGTCTCTCCAGCCTCCCTCTTCTCCAGCCTCTCTGTGTCACTGCACACATTTAGTCAGCTGTTCAGAGCCAGGAATAACTGACAGGAGAGTGGAGAGTTCTGGGTGCGAAGGCTATTCAAAAATGTAATTCCAAGCACAGTCTCATGCATCATATTAGCATGGCCCAGGAGAACACAGTGATTGGAAGCTTTCGCCAGCAAGCACTAGCTTTTATCACACATATCCCACAGACACTGAGCACCTACTATGTTCTAGGCTCTGAGAGGAAGGCTTCAATCTTCAGAAGTGAGGACTAAACCTGACCTTTTTTTCTCTTATCTAAATTTCTAACTAAGTCTCGGGGAATCACACCTGAAAAAGACTCACTAGACAGGGTTTTATTATCCTATTACCCTATATTCTAAAAAGTCTGTTTCCAACCTGACGCTGCCATAACACCACATAACAAAAAAAGAAGGAAATCAAATTATTTTATGGTCCTGTAAAGTCATCTCTTGGGGGCTCCCATCAGATGGCTTACAAGATTTCCAAGGTTCCGGGAATCTTGTAAGACACTTTATCTATCCTCTCTTAAGTATGCCACATATAGGACTTCATCTACAGATCAACAAACCTGGAGTTTTCTGGCCCCTTAACAAGGCATCTCCTCTACTGATTTCCAAAATTCCTTAGATAGGAACTACAAATTACCAGTCAAGAAATCTTTGAATCCACCTATGACCTGCAAGTCTCTGCTGGGAAATGTCCCTCTTTCTTGGGTCAGACCAATGAAAATCTCACATGCATCCCTCCTCAAGGTGCTTATCTGCCTGCAATGCCCTCTTCCTGGTCTCTGCCTACTAAGGTCCTGGGTATCTTCAAAATCCAGTTCATTCTATCCAACCCACAAATGTGTCCTGACACTCTTCTTTGTACTCTCCAGTTTCTTCTTTCTCTGAACAAATAGAATTAATCTCTTTTAAACACTTCACCCCCAGTGTTTAATTGTAATTTGGCTAGTACCTAGAATTGTTTGCTAATCACTTTTGGTTTCCTTTCCAGAAGTCACTTTAAAAGCCTTGATGGTAGGCCTGTAGTGCTTTCCTACTGTCAGGTTATGAAATGGTGTCTTGGGACTCCTCACCATCACTCAACATAACCCTGTTGACTGAATGCTGGCTGGCTGACCGTTGAAAATAACTCCCCTGCAGACAGCTAATGCAATCAGATTGCCCTAACATTCTGTGAGTGGAACAGCATGGCACTAGAGTGCAGATCAATAATAGCTGTGATCTACTGGGCCCAATGATGAGCCAAGCTCCAAGCTCCATGCTATTTCATCCCTTCTTCACAATAGCCCTACAGTGTGCTGGTTCCTGCGCTCATTTTACAGATAAAGAGATGAGGACTCAGCAGCGTTAACCAATGTGCCTCAACTCTCAGCTTCATAACTGGTGGAGCTGGGATGGAAATGAGGTCTGCCCATGCTCAGGGTTCACCAGTGTCCCCTGCCTTCCCTGTAGCCAGTTCTGGCCTTTGGGGAGTGAAGATCCAAGAAGTATGTGTCCTCATTGGGTTCCTTTGAGGGCAGAATTTCCTTTAAATTATACATATTAAAAAAACTTGCTCCACAGAGCCGTATTCTTGAGACTTCTCCTTGCAAGACAGAGAGTCACATATAGACACTTAGAAACACATAGTTATTCATTCACTGTTTCATCATGGACAATCACTCATGCTGAACAGAAAAGGCAAGCACATGATATCCTTCAATTTTTTCCTTGGTGGTCTTCCTAGGGGAGAGCGTGCACAGGTAAACCTGTTGCATATTTTAACAAGGTTGTAGTCAATTACTAGGGTGACCACATGACTTATTATCCAAACCAGGCCATTTTGGGAATGAAAGTTATTTATCAACAGGAATTAACTGACCTACAACAGATGCAATCAGGGCTATCCTGGGCAAACCAGAATATGTGTCCCCCCCCATCCCAGAAAATCCTGGGTGCTCAGGGACCCTCAACACACCTCGGTTGCACGTTCAGTTAGTAACTGCTTTCTACTCAGCCCAACTTAACATTCACTCATTTATTCAATAAGATATCCATGTGCTGGGCCCTGTGGGAAGCCCCTGAAGAAGACAAACCCTGCCCTCCTGAAACTGCCATTCTAGTACAAAGTAAACAAATAAATATAACACCAGGTAGATGAGGTCTGAAGAGGGAAGTAAGGCAGGGTTGTGGTGATAGGGAGGTATGTGGGATGGGAGTGAAGACCTCTCTGAGGGGAGCCTCCTCAGGAAGGTGGGAGGGAGAAACTAAACCTGACCTTTTTTTCTCTTATCTAAATTTCTAACTAAGTCTCGGGGAATCACACCTGAAAAAGACTCACTAGACAGGGTTTTATTATCCTATTACCCTATATTCTAAAAAGTCTGTTTCCAACCTGACGCTGCCATAACACCACATAACAAAAAAAGAAGGAAATCAAATTATTTTATGGTCCTGTAAAGCCATCTCTTGGGGGCTCCCATCAGATGGCTTACAAGATTTCCAAGGTTCTGGGAATCTTGTAAGACACTTTATCTATCCTCTCTTAAGTATGCCACATATAGGACTTCATCTACAGATCAACAAACCTGGAGTTTTCTGCCCCCTTAACAAAGCATCTCCTCTACTGATTTCCAAAATTCCTTAGATAGGAACTACAGATTACCAGTCAAGAAATCTTTGAATCCATCTATGACCTGCAAGCCTCTGCTGGGAAATGTCCCTCTTTCTTGGGCCAGACCAATGAAAGGTACACAGGCCCTGGGGTTCAGGAGCCCACGGGAGTCTTGGGGAACAGGAAGACAAGGAGAAAGGTGGGGAAGAACACGGAGGGTCCTGAATTTTATTCCCAGTCGGATGGGAATGCATTGGAAGGTCTGTGCAGGGAAATGCTCAATTGCATTTGCATTTTTAAAAAGGCTCACTCTGGCCAATAGTGGAGAATGCAAGAATGGGAAAAGGAGACGAGGCTATTATGACGGCACAGGTGTGAGATGACGGGGCCATGAGCTATGGGAGAAGTGGTGGTGCTGGGGTCAGAGGTGGTCTGATTTAGGAGACATCGTGGAGCAGAGCCTCTAGGACCTGTGAACCACTGGGTGCAATCAGGGCTATCCTGGGCAAACCAGAATATGTGTCCTCCCTACCCCCAGAAAATCTTGGGTGCTCAGGGACCCTCAACACACCTCAGTTGCACGTTTCAGTTAGTAGGCTCCCCTCAGAGAGGTCTTCACTCCCACCCTACACACCTCCCCATCACCGCAACCCTGCCTTACTTCCCTTTTCAGACCTCATCTACCTTGCGTTATATTTATTTGTTTACTTTATACTAGAATGTCAGTTTCAGGAGGGCAGGGTTTGTCTTCTTCACAGGGCTTCCCACAGGGCCCAGCACATGGATATCTTATTGAATAAATGAGTGAATGTTAAGTTGGACTGAGTAAAAAGCAGTGGCCACTGGATGCCTACAATACACAAGGCCCTGAGACAGAATTGACCCCCAATGGCCCAGCCCAGCCCTGCGTTCCTTCCCAGGCATGTTCTCAATGTGTCCTAGAAGTCATTACCTGAACCTGAATTTGAACTCCCCAAATGCAAACACGAGAAACAAGTAGCTTTGGTCCCCTAAGGCAGGAGGGAGAAGGCCCTGAACATCCTTACCTTTAGCTCTGTGATCTTCCTCCTTGGGGCATTTCCCCCCTTCCCACCATTTGCGTTTCAGGATCTCCAAACGGTTGTTCTCCTGCAGCTGGAGAATGGCCAGATCAAACTCGTCCCGGAAAACCGAGCCTGCAGGGTCACAGGAGAGCCCAGGGTGTGAATGCCCTCTTATGCATCCTCTGTTCCCCTTCCCTGCGTACCTTCTCACCACTCTGCCTGCTTTAACCTCAGAAGGGGACACAGACGCAGCAGGTGGGGCATGCCTCTGGGGAGAGGAGGGCATCATAGTTTCAGGTGGGATTCTCAGTCTTTTCTACTTCTCTTCTCTCCACACTGACTGGCACATCCAACCCATAGCCAAGACCCCAGGATGGGTCAAGTAACAGCTTTCCAGGCTGTTGTGTCACGCCACCACCACCCCCACCACTGGCACCACTACTTCCTAAATTAAAAAGATTATCTATCCAGGTTAAATGACCTGCCAACCAACACACAGAAAGCTGGTTGCAAGGCTTGCTGTCTTCCTCCAGGAGGCCAAAGTTTGTGTTTCTGTGAAGCAAACCTTTTAGCCAGTTGTCTAATCTCTACTTTATTTAAATTAATTTCTCAGGCACTTGTAGTTCTTAACTCCATTACACCAGACAGTTGTTTATCCCAAGCAGCTTTCAACCAATGAGAGAAACCATCTCTGAGTGGGATGGAAGCCTCCTCTTGTCCACCCATGTGGAGAACCAGTCACCACATGTCCCCAACTTCAGGCCTGCCTGCTGAGTGTACCAGAACCCTCTGGCTCACCCATCACCCCATTTCCCCATTCCTCCCTCCCTCCAACTTCTAACAGAAGGCCTTTTTCTGTTCAGTGCAATTATTTTTACATTTTCTAATGGAATATGGTCAAGGAGCTTTGGTTCTAGAATTTAAGTTTAATCACAACAACAGGCTTAAATGAAACCATGGAAAGCTCAGTGTCCAGCACAGGCTGAGGCCTGAGATCATTAAGTAAAAGCTGCCAAGAGGCTGGAAAACAAGTAAGCTACAAAGTTTCCTTGCTCAAACTCTGTGAAGGTCTGATGTGGACAGATGTCCCAGAGAAGAAAGGCTATAGTGAAGGATCGGGCAGAAGCCTGGAACAAACAAACAAGGACCTCTCATTTTAATGTGCACCAGAATCCCCTGGGGATTTTGTTGAACAGTAGATTCTGATTCAGTAGGTCTGGGTTGGGGATGGTGGTGCTGAGATTCTGCATTTCCAACAAGCCCCAAGGTGATGCCCCAAGGTGGGCCATGGGCCTCATTTCAAGAGGCAAGGAACTAGATAATTTCCCAGGCTTCTTCCAACTGCGACAGCCCACGGCTCCACGGTAAAGCTTCCCTACTATAGAAACAATCACACTCGGACAAGCAAACCCCATGCCTGCAGCACGGAATGTATCTGTGTAACTGATTTGGGTGAGCATCAGCAGAGCCTAACATGGAGTAGGTACTTAATATACATCTGCAGTGAATGGATACATGAACGGGCTGCTTAACAGATATTAGGGAAGTGAGACTAACGAACACTCCAGATTTGGAGACAACTGACCAGCCCAGCAAGGCATTCCAACAGTTTCAAAGTACTTTCAACCCAATCTCACAACACACCAGGGGTCACATGGATGGACTGTTCCGCTTACACCATGGATGCCTCCATAGCATCTAAGTAACCTGATTAATTTTCTATCTTGTTCCATGTTCTGTTTCTCTTAATTTTCCTGGGTCCAATCACATTGCTTATCCTATAGTCACGCCCTTACCTTCCACTTAAAAAACGATACCCCTGCTTGATAGATTCCCCAGCTGCATCTAAATCCTGTCTCATTAATAGACTGTGTAATGTTCCCAGCCTCAAGTGAGAACCTGGGGAAGCCCTTCACAGACCTTCCTGTTCAGCTGGTGGGACTCATTGGCAGCCTGGTCTAGTGAGTAACTTACTGGATTTGGAGACAAGCATCCTAGCCTCAAGTCGAGCTTCTCTACCTTGGAGAGGGTAACCCATCTTCTCTGAATCTCAGTTCTCTCCTCTACAGAATGGGAATAACCACACCTATCTCTCCAGGGGAAAGGGGGAGACATTAAGTGAGATAACACATGATAATAGCATTGTGTCAGGTAACAAAACAAACACACTTCCCTCCATATTCTTTTGGTTATTGATGAAAATTTCTAGAGTTATGATGTGTTACCTCAACTCTCTAGAGTTTTGAAAACTTTTGAAGTATTTGCCATTTAGGTTAAATTTCTTAAGTTGCCTAATTATTATCAAGGTGTACCTTAAGTTCATTTTGTGGTTCACGCCACTATCGTGAAGCAAAATGTCAGTCAATAAATTTCTCAAAGAGGCCCTCAATCTGCAATACTAGTGGACATCAATGAAATATGAGAGTAAATAGAGGGAGCACAGGTTTACAAGTGCCCTGAGGGAGGCCTCCAGTTTGTAGAACTGTTAGTGTCAGAGTTTACAGTGTTCAGGAATGAACCATATTATTGCCTATGTTCATCTGCTTGGTTTCTGATCAATATTTAAGAAGTCATCAGCTTTTATCAAATAACATAGAAAACTATGTAAAAGATAAGAAGAACATTCACACACACCCCCACCCCAAGACAGGCTAAGTGTGAGACACTGAGGTAAACACCTCACCAGATTATCAGGTTAAATCTCACAATAACCCTGTGGTGTGGGTATTAGAAGCCTAAACTTATAAATGAGATAACTGATGCTCAAAGAGGCTAAATAACCCATCCAGGGTACCCAGCCAGTAATCAGGATGCATTTCTGGGTCTGTCTGACTCCAAGTGCATGTTCTTTACACTCTGCAGGTGTAAGTGAATTCTGTAATTTATAGAGATTTGAGTTAAGGTAAAAATCAATAGAAGGGATGTGTAATAGAGCTACAAAGATGTGCATACTATATATCAACTTTCTCACACGATCTGATGGCCTCAATTTCTGCTTCTCCAAGCCCTGTTGTCTTGTGCAAGAACAACCATACACAGCAGTGGTTTTCAACTGTGTGTGCATGCGGACAGGGTTGGGGAATGCATGTCAGAATCACCTGGGGAGTATTTTCAGAGCCCCTCCACAATCACAACAGCAGCTAAACATGTTCTCCCTTTGTCTTCTGGTGGAGGAGTCTACCAGCAGGGGACAGCCCAAAGTGTGAAAATTCTTTAAAAAGCACAGTCAGCATACCTTTCTGGAAGCCAGACCTCTCTACCCTCCCAGAACAAAACTGGATGACACCTAGTCAGCAGGCCGAACACTAGGGCTTTACTGCCCTTTCCCAATTGCCCACACCGACGTGGTGTAGATAGATCAGTGAAATCCACAAATAATTTGAGAGCTGTCTCATCTAGTTATGTCCCCTTTTGCAGTGATCTTTTCACTGGGGACACTAACTGACAGCAAAATTAATCCATTTGAAGTTTAACATCTCATCCTTCTTCCCACCACTAGTAGAGATGCTTATCAACAGAGAAATGGCCAATGGGCAGGAACCAAGGGAAAGGAGGAACAAAAGGCCTAACATATCCACGAAGGGCATCAGTATTCCCTTTAATAAGTAGGATTAGCCTTTTTAAAATCAATCAATTAATAACGCATCAACTAGCTCTTTGATAATTAAGGATCAAGCAGTGATCTCTGGTTCCTGGAAGTATGTGGGTTTGCTTTGTTTTTAAACCTTTAAAATGCCCATCTAAAGTCACTGGTAAGCTGAGGACAATAGGGGTTACTGAATTCAGTGCTACCCTGACCCTGTCTGGATGAAGCTACCCAAAGAGGTCGTTCCTCTCCTGCATACCGACTGGCATGCCAATCCCATAGCCCTTGGTGTCCAGCAGGCCCCCAATCTGAGTGAGGTTGCAGTTTCGCTGCCGATAGTACTCATTCATGGTGGACTCCAGGAGGAAGGCGTAGTTGGAGTTCAACACCCTTGCGATTCCCTCCTCTGTGCTCTTCACAAACACACTTGGCTGCTTGGAATACATGTAATTCCACATGCGCTGGTAGGTCTGGTAGCGGGAATTCTGGGGAAAGAACAAAAGGAAGCAGAACTGGGAAAAGAGGAAGGAAACACTGGGTTTAAAAGTGAGGGGATCAATGTGGGCCTTTAAACGCTGGCTCTACTACTATTCTATCTCCATGGCAGTCAAGAATGTGTTCCCTTTCTCTTTCTCAACCCAAGATGTTCCCTGCCATTGCTGAATGGCAAAGGAAGAAGTTGTGCCTTTGACATCTTTTACAGAAAAATGAGAACACAACAGGGCCCTAAGGCATTGTAAATTCTGCCACTGGCTTGATCATCAGCTTTGCCTCATCTGCCCTAGAGAGGTCTTCCATTGTCAACCTCTATTTTCTGGTAGAATAACTGAAATTCTGGTTGTGTCTTTTCATTGTCCCCCAGGTTGGGGCAGTGAACTCAAGTTCACTCAAGACTTACAGAGAAACCATCCGAAGAATCAGTGCCAGCTATTTTCTATCCATCTTAAACCAACTGATTAATTACATAGCCAATACCATCTTCCGCTTTACAAATAATAAGAGAGAGACTTCTGGGGGTCTATCCAGGCCCCTTGTTCACTGTTCTCTGAGCCAAGAAGCACTGAGACTTGTATGGAAAACAGAAAACTACAGGCATTGGACTTGGTTCATGGGAAGATGAACTTCTTGGACATTAGGTTGGTTAGACCCATATAAACTCCAGGGGAAACGTGCTTCCCTAGAGATCTCGAAGCACGTGAAAACTACTATTGCATCTGGCCTGGCTTTGCCAGCCTTGGTGATCAATCAGTTTTTCTGTCAGTGAACACACCATTGTGGCAGGGCCTTCTTAGCCTTGCAAGAGAAACCCGAAGAAGCCAATAGAGTCCCTGTCTGTTTCCTATGTAGTCTAGATCCAATGAAGTCAGTTCATCTTAATCTAGTGTTCCTCAAACTTCAGCCATTAGTGTATTATTTTAATCTTGCTCTAAATACTACCTGCAAAATTTAACTCACTTTGAAAAATTTAAATGCATATGCAGGTTTGATTCAGGGTATATACCCTTTTTTCTAATGCCCATTAAAATAAACAAGACACTATCACAATTAAAATATAGTTCCACAACATTGTACCTGACGTCATTTCAAGTGTCACCCATCATTTATGTACAAATTGGGACAGGCTAATAGTAACCTGAAATCCTTTTAAGGTCTCATTCCAGGGGTATTTTGTGGAGTAGGAGAAAAATGAACCCCACGTGGACCTCCAAACTAAATGTTCAAAGGAGATAATGAGATGAGAAGAGATGTTTTTATCTCCAGCAGACAAAGATCTCAACTTTATTCTGCCCAACTCCCGATGCTGGTGAGCAACCAAATGGGGTTTACTTGGAAGAAGGTCATGCTGGAGCCTCCGTGAATTGTGCCATACTCAATGGCGGTCTGGTCAGCCAGGTCATCCACTGACTCAATGGGCACATCCATGCGCTGCACGGTCAGGAAGGCTGCCAGGTTGGCCGTGTAGGATGAGATGATGATCAGCGTGAATGCCCACCTATGTAGGAAAAGACCAGGACGTCATCATTGCCCGGGCACTCCCAGGAGTTTGGGCCCTCATCCCCTGTCCTGCTGTGACACGGGAGAGGCCAGGTGTCTCTCTCCTAAAGGAGCTCTCAGCTTAGTGGGGGAAGAGAAAGGAGGCAGGGCAAATGATGTCAACAGAAATGAATTGAGTTTGTGAGCGTTGCCTGGAAGAAGACAGGTGATTTTTTTCTTTTGCCTAAAGGAGGTGATAATTGGGTTGTTATTCAAAAGAGGAGTAGTCCATGCACATGAGATAGCTTTGGAGACTATGAGAAATGGGCTAGTGAATGAGGTACGGGCACCAGTTCTGAGGGATCCGTTCAGAGCTAGAACTGGGACAGCCTCCCTACCTCTTCATGCTAAAGTCAGTCTTCATATGTGCATTTTTGTGTACTGAGCACCTACTAGGAGCTATGTCCACTATCTCACGTAATCCCTACAGTTCAGAGAAGAAAAATTCTTACCTCAATTTTAAAGGTGAGGAAATTAAGATTCAGAGATGTGAAGTACCCTGCCAACTAACACACTGATCAAAACCTGTGCTATCAATTGTAGCAGCAGCAAATTGATAACAGGCGAAAAGCATCTTGGAACTGCTGAAAAATTGGATTTAGAAAACTACTTTTACGATGGCCATGCTATTTCAAACTAGAAGATTGTTTTATTGAGTAGATAGAACTCATTTTAAATTAGAATAATTTTGCAACTCAGGCAGCATATATGTGAAAGCCATCACAAACAGTTTGTTCACTTGAGTAGGTTAAACAAGCCTTCTCCCATCTGGTCAGCAGTATGAATCTGCATTCCAATCCCAAGAGGTTCAAAGACAGTGCTAAGCACAGTTTAGGTTGGAGAATCACAAATTCTGAATCAGTGGAGTCTGAATCCACGAGGCTTCACCCCTTATGAAAACACTGCCAACTAGTGTTTGCCATGGGACTCAGCAGCTGGCAGCTGCCAGGAGGATTTTCAAGAGAAGGTGATCCCGTTGCCCCTTCTGTCATCCTGATCAAGAACTCCTGCTGGCTGCCTCTCCAGGAGTGAAACAGCAGGGGCACCCAATGACTCGATGGCACAGCCACAGGCCAGACCACCACTGAGATGAACTGGATTTTAGTTCAGGCTTTGTCAACTTCCACCTGTGAGACCATGGGAAAAGCCACATGTCTTCTCCGAACGCATTTATGTGTCTAATAGATATATGGGGACAATAATGCCTGCCTTTGGAGAGTTGTGAGATCAAATGAGGTAATATGTCACCAGTGATCAGTAATCTGCAAAGGACTAGATGGGTGTGAAATATAGAGAAACGTGTAGAGAGACCCTCAGACTGAATACGGGATGAAAATCACCTGGCCACCTCCTTCCTGCCTTCCCTATCTGTGACCTGTAGGTGTCAGGCGTCCCTCCATGCTCAAAACCTGCTTTTCTTGCTCCTGCCTCAGCTCTCCCACTCTGTTGGAAGGTGCTTCTCATGACCATCCCTGGGAAGAGGCGTGGGGTGGGCAGATCCCAGGAAGAAGCTGGTGCTCTGTACCGTTCAGTTGCACTGGTTAAGTGTCGTTGGCTAATGAGTCCTGATGTAGACATGACTTCAGAATTGGCTGAGAAGTTGACTTCAGAATTGCCATGGTTATACTCTGGCATTTGTTCCAGCCTGGGTGGCTGCTTAGGTCACTGGTCACAAAGGAATGGGTCAGAGAGTGTACCTGGCTCAGTGCAAGCCCGTCGACTCTGCTGAGACAGTGAATGAAGCCACGATGTCTCCAGAGGGGCCAGTGAAGGCTTGCTCCTGTGTCTCTTGTAAAGCTAGCATTCTTGTGAGCGATGTGGAATGTTCTATCACTCACTCTGGGTGAGGAGGCAGAGGCAGGCCGCAATGGCCCAGTCTACCGATCTCCTACTCCCCCAGAGAACTAACCAAATCGAAGCCCTTTTAAAATAACTGACTCCATGAGGCAGAGGGGCACACTCACAACCTGGGGTCAGACACTGGTGAAACCTTGTCATGTGACTCACCAGTGCTGAGCCCCTTCACATACCTACTCTGGAATACAGTAACCAAGTCACTTGGGGTTAGCTGTATAAGGCAGTGCTGAGTCCTTGGACTAAGGGCAGGGCACCCTGCAGGACAGCTGGGTCCTTGCAGTGGGGGTGGGGGGGAGGGCTGACGGGTAGACAAAGCAGACAACGGGGTCCTACCTGCACCCATGGGAAGGAGCATCCTCTGGAAGGAGAAGCCTCAGGGAGAAACAGGTCAACATCCCCAGTTCACGTCTGCTCATCTCCCAGAGCTCCTGCCCAGATTTCCCGAATTTTGAGGGAGCTCCGTGACTGTCCCTGCCGAGAACATCCCTTCTCCCTGGGGGCCTGAGTCCCCTGTTCTCCATTTTGATCTACCCATTGACTTCTCGGTACTATCTGGTGACAATCAAGGTAAGCATCATGCCCAAGTGGTTTAAATCCTACTATACTGTTTATCAGGGAAAATGGAAACCCCAGACAGGAAGGGGTCCAGTGTCCCAGCTGAGTCTTCACCTTCCTGACAGCTCCAGCTCCAGTGGCTCCTTCAGTAACCGTGTCTAGGCCACCCCTCTGTCCCAGGCACCAGGACCCAAGGGTGGAAACGCCCTTTTCCTTTTCCTTTGGCTAAATAGGCTAAGAAGAAGGGGAGGGAACCAAAGCCCTAAGTCCTGTGTGCTGTGGCAGCTAAACCTGCAGCGGATATCTGAAAGAGGACCAAAAACTTGGGCTCGGCAAACTTACCTCCCTAGGTCATATATATATATATTTTTTCATTTGCCCCCATAATAGTCTAACAATTATTAGTCCACACATTTACATGGCACTTTCAAGTTTTCAAAGAGCTTTCCCACACTTGAATCATTTACCCAACTTTGAGCAACTAAGAGTTTGCATTTTCCCACACCAGCTGAGGTGGACAGGCCAGCAAGCCCCAGAGCCAGGTGCAGAGGGACAAAGCCTGAGGAAGCTGGTAGAGGGGGCCTGATGTGGTGTGGCTTCCCCTGTAGGGACTTCCGGCCAGCAGGCTCACGTCTGCATAAATCTGCACATGCTGTCTCAAATTGCAGGTCATTTTCAGGCCAGGAAGTTATCATTGCTTTGCTGAAGGTCTGTTTTCTCACACTTTCTCCCTTCCTGCCCTGGCTCCCCCTCTGTATCCGGATCCCAGGGACGGAGGAAGGGGAGAAGACAGCACAAAGTGGGCCCCGCTCACTGGCCCCCACCTTCTGAACTGGCAGAATGTACCTCAGTGGCCCGCGAGGGTCTATCATGAAAGGCAGAGGCTTCGTGTCCTCCCACAGGGCTGAGGGGCTGCTGCTTACTGGAGGAGCTGGAGCAGGGCTTCTCTGAGGATCCCTTTGTGTCCCCTCCCACTTGCCCTGGTTCCACAGCCACTCCAGGCCCAGTCCCACTTCTGCCTGTGGCCTTACCAGACGCCACTGACACAGCGGGTGGATAAGGCGCGGGGGGCGATGGTGGAGCCCTGCTGCATGAAGCCTCCGACTGGAAACCAGAGGCTATTGCCCAGGGAGTACTGGTTCACCAGGAGGTTGCACCGGCCCTGGGCACACGGGTGTGGGCTGTACCACTCGTAGGGCGTCAACCTGTGGGAGAAAAGGAACATACACCAGTGCCACCAAGGAGGGGGTGCTGGGAAATGGGCTGGGGCTCCCCTTTCTGGCCTTACCTGGGTCTCAGGACTGGCCTGTGGCCTTGGGCAAGCCCCTTTCCTTTGCGGGACTTGGAGTTTCACAACCAAAAATGAAGTGAGTTGGACGAGGTTGGTGGTCCTCAAACTGTTACTCTTTATTCAAAGAGACATTTTTTCCCCCTGGCAAATACATTCTGATGTGGAACTCCAGTATACAAAATAGAGTCCCTTGACTAGAAACTGGGGGTGTTAAGGGGTAGACAGCCTGGAAAGCTGCTGGCTCCCCCAGTGCCCCAGGATGATCAGAGAGACCCTACAGTCCCACAGAACCATGGTTCAGAACCCCTCAGCCTAGAGTAGTGGTTGGCCTTTAGCCCACCTCAGAATCATCAAGAATGCTTGTTAAAAACAGGTTGCTTGGGGAGACACCTCTTATCAACAAGGGTGCCTGAACGAAGCATATTTGCATACCTAACCCTTAACTGTACCCCACAATATCATAGTAAAAAGTATTGATTAAAAAAACCCCAAAAAACAGGTTGCTGGACTCTACCCCCAAATCTACTGGATCAGCAAGTCTGGAGAGAAACCTCAGAATTTGCAAGTTCCCAGGTGATGTTGGTGCCACAGGCCCAGTGTCCACACTGAGATTTGCTGGTCTGGACAGTCTCCAAGGCCGAGTTCTCATCTGATCTGCGTTTCAGACACTCTCTGAAGTTTTTTAGACAGTGCCAAAGCTCGGATTCTACTCCCACAGATTCTGATTTAATTCGCCCAGGTGGGCCTGGGCATCAGTTTGTTTAAAGCATCCCAGGTGACTGTGATGGACACAAGGGCCCAAGAAGGGCTGCTGTGAGCTCTGTGCCTCTAGGTGAGGTGGGGAGCACGCCCCCTACTATCCCTCTTAGTCTTACTGCTCCCTCTACTGAGCAGCCCCTCCAATATCCACAATGCCCTTTCCTCCCCTTCCCATCAGACACAGGCTAGCTGCCTCCCATGTGAAAGCTTCCAAGTTCTGACAAAAGGAAAGTTTGGGTACAGGTGTGCGCCGCCCAAGCAGGGTGAGGTGCTATGTGCTCCAGGTGCTATCACTGGGCTTTCCTGTCCCTTCACTCAACCTAACATGCCCTCAGTGTTCCTATAGTCGCTGGCTCCCAATTCCAGCCTTGGCTCCCGTTTCTGAATACAGCATGAATGTGTCGACATGGGCCTCATGTCCTGTGAGTGCTCCCTCCCTCTGTGTGACCCGAGGAGCTGGCGCTCGTGGTACCTTACCCTGGTGGCTCCCAAGCCTATGGACCATTAGAGGGACCTGGTGAGTTTCAAAAACACAGATCCCTAGGCTCCATCCCTAGAGATTTTGGGATGACGGGACCTGGGCTTTCAAATTTTTAAAGTTCCCTATATGGCTCTGACGATAAGCTGACTTGGCAATGGCTGCCTAAGATCTGTAGTTTTCAAACATTTTCCCCTCTAAAAATCTTACCTACGAGTACAATATACATAGGAGATAAAGGTGGAACTGGTCTGGACGAATAGGCATTGGGCCTCAGAGCTCTGGCTGCCCAGCCTCTCCTTATTCCACCCCCAAAGTCTCTGAGAGCTCCCAGCAACCTTTGTGCTCCACGGACCCCATTTGAAAACCACTACCTTAGAGGAGAATACCTAGGCTCAGATATTGTGTGTGTGTGTGTGTGTGTGTGTGTGTGTGTATGTGTCCGTGTGTATGCTGTATGGTTAGCCGTTTTTTGTTAATCTTTTTGTTATTGCTGGATCCCAGCAGCCAGTGTGTATAGGCAAGAATGACAGAAAAAAGGAGCCACAGAACCCCTCAGGGCTGGCTGGAAACTCCAGGCTGCCATGGGTGTGGTGAGGCAGGCTTGTGTGTGTGAATCTGGTCACCAAGCCCCAAGACCCTCTTCAGGGCCTTGGAGGTTACTGAGCGCTGTGGCCTGCCACACAAAGGGACTCGAGTCAAAGGGGCAGGTGTGAATTACAGAGCAGTGGAGCCAAAGCTCTTACAGACAGTTCCTGAAAGCAGCAGCTGTGGCCAAGTGGAGAGGGAGGTGTCAGACAGGGTGCTAGCTCCTGCCGTCGCCGGTCATCACTGACAACAGATACTTGACAGTGGCAATGCCTACAGACCTGAGAGGGGTAGGTGGCACTTGCACAGCAAACTTGGCTGCCTTTGATGACTGCTGGGTGATAAGCAAGATTTTTCTTTGTTTAGCTGTATCTTGTGGGTCCCAGATGACTTTCCTGATCTTGGCCTTGGTCTCTACCAGACAGGATGATGCAACCCTTCTTGGGCAGGCTAGGAACTGCTCCAGGGTTAGGCACCCATGTTTCCTTAGGATTCACGGCACTAGGGCTCCATGCCCTGTCTGAAAAGAACATGTGCTCCCCTCCATCCACTGAATGAACTTATTCCTAGGGAAGACCCCACCCACTGTGCAGAGGTGGAATGTTCACTATAAAACTATCTGCCCCTGCCACTGAAGCCCAGGGCCACAGGTGACACCTGCAAACAGAGCTGCCATCAGCTTTCTGGAAGCTCATCCAGGGCAGCTCTCTGCTCCCACATACCAGCCCTTTCTGGTCCTCCACGGCAGTAAGCTGAGGACTGAGCAGGGGGTAGGTTCCTGAGTGAGTGGCCTAGGAGCCACCAGGGCTTGTTCCACTTCTGCACAGTAGGCTGGCTCTCCTGAAGCCCAGGCTGGTGCAATAGCCTGTAGATTTCGGGAGAAGCAGCCTTCTCTGTGCACGTTCTTGGGAGGCCATGGCCTCAGAATGGTCTTAAGGTTTTTCCATAGGGCCAGGGGCAGTCCTCAGTCTCCTGGGGATAGGGAAAGGCTTATTCTCCCCACTCCCTGGTTGTTTCAACTCAACACTACCTGAAAACCCCTCTCTGCATCCCGCCCTCTTGCTGCCTTCCATGGTTCCCATCCAACAAGGCAGCTGTGTTTTCAGAGGCAGACTCAGGCACTCTGCAGGGAGGCCTTCTTCCTGGCCTTGGCCTCTGCGGCCTCCAGTCCCCCTACTATGGACTCATAGCCTCCGTTTCTTGTCATTCAGCACTTTGTGGCCAATCCTGGCAAGGACTGATGCCAGGACAGCCAAATGCGCAGTGCTTAATTGGAGTGATCTTCCTGCCACCCTCCTCCCTGCCTCTTTCCCAAGGTTCCTACACAAGACGGGGCAGGAGACAGGGGAGCGGGAGGGGGCAAGAGGCAGGAATGCAGAAGCCAATCTGTATGGTAGGGACTGTGTGGATAGGTAGCATGAGGTTGACAGCTGGGCAGAGAGCATTTCAGTCCTTCTCCCATCACTCTAGCTTGGCACCAAGGGCTTCCCAACTCACCCCTCTCCTCCTCCCCACCTCCTCCCCATGCAGTTCCCAGAGGTGGACACAAGGTGGCGGTGTGAGGACAGGGAAGGGGAGAGGAGAGTACCGAGCCACCAGGAAGAGGACACAGCTGACAGCCAGATAGGCTAGAAGCATGAAGAGCCAGACGCCCGGAGAAAACGGATCCAGGAAGGAGAAATAGCCGGGTTTGCGTCCCTGGAAGTGGAGAGAAAAACAAGGTTCAGTGTACACATTCAGTTCAAACAGCATGGAAGGGCAGAGACTATGGAGAGGGTGGTCCGACCCCAGGATGCATTCCTTTGGGTTCTGGGTGACTGGCTTAAATGATGCTGGGGACGAAGGTGTCGCAGGGGCTGCTTCAAAACTCTTGTTTCATCTCAACAGATGAAAGAGAACAACGGCAAGGACCAAAGCACATCCTAGGATGAAGAAGGCTGTGACTGGGATAGTGGACGACCCTCAGCGTCCATGATGTGCTGTGCCGTGTCCCCTGGGGGCGGCATGGATGGGCTCAGGGAGCATCTTTGAGCTGCTGGTGTCTGCAGTGCTGGAGTGTGGCCACAGCACCATCTCTGACATGCTCATCTTTCTCTCACAAGGGTGCTAATACAACAGGCATCTTTGGGTTTTGCCTGTGGGTGATCTCTTACACAGTGATACCTTCCCATTGTCAACCTCTGAACAATTCTGGGAGGCACAAATTATTTCTGTTTTACTAGTGAAGAAACCAAAGCTGAGGGCAGTGCCCAAGATGACACAGCTTGTAAGTGAAAGAACCGGGACCCAAACCCATGTTTTCTGACTCAAAGCCCAGGGCTCATTCTATTGAAAAATATGATTTGTCCCCAGCCCAGGGATGTGTTTGGTCAGAGTCCTGCGAACCAGAAGATGGAGCCAGGAACGGAAACTGGGGTGCCAAGCTTATCCCCACACCCCTGCGTTTTCATAGGAAAGCAAAATGGAATGAGAAGGATCGAGTTAAGCCCTCTGCTCCAAGTCATTAGCCATGTGGACTCAGGCAAGTCCCTACCTCTCTGGCCCTGATGGAGCTGAACTAGATCAGAGGTGACACACTGGTCACCTATGGACACATACAGCCCACAGACCTGCTTTGTTTACCCTGCAGTGTTTACCCATTTTGTATTAGTCGTCAGCATGACATGATTAGGAAACTTCACAGACAAATCTAGAGGTGATCTGGCAACACTCGGTCCAAGTCCCCAGCTGACTGGAGCTGAGTGATGGCCGCCCACTGTAGACAGGGCATGCCCTCCCACTCCCTGTTGCTACCTTGTCTTGTTTCAGGGTTGCTTCTTTCATTTACTCTGAAGCCACTGAACTAGATGCTTCCTAAGGACCATTCTAAATGGAAAGTGCTATGATTTTATGATCCCAGGAGCCTAGGAAGTCCACGGAGAGGACTGAAAGTCAATATTAAGCTCAGGGGTTCCATGAACAGGGGTTCTATGCTTTCAGGCTCAAGAGCATGTACATCAATCAAGGCACAACTTACTGTCAACATCAAGTATGTCACTTTTACACTGGGGTTCCCAGAAACACAAAAGGGAACTACCTATGCTAATATGAGCTAAACCCAACCAGCTCTGTGAGCTTTCATTATCCATAGGAAGCTAGAAGATGCCAAGAAACTCCGAGTAACAATAGCTGTTTCCACGGCCGCATCTGAGGCAGGTGGGAGGGAGGCAGTTCTGCATGGTCCTGTTATTCACATAGCTCCAATCACAGTTTCCGTCTTCTGGAAGCCTTTCCATTCCTTCTCGGGAAGCCAGTAGGCACACTGCTAAACCACCTGGGCACAGCTTTATTTTTCTCTTTGGAACAACAGCCCGGAGGGTGCACAGAGAGGATGTAAGTAGCTCATCCTCTGCCAGAGGGGCTGCTCTTCTTGAGCTTTGTGGCCTTGTGGCAGTGTGACAGTGACCTCTCGGGTAGTCTATCTAAAACTGGTTTTCTTTCACAGTGTGACTTAGAGCACAGAACTGCCCTTTGATACCAATTGCAAGTTCTCTGACTCCTGGTCCATCCATGCTTGGTCTATGCAGAACACTCTGGCATCGTTACCGGGAAATGAAACAATCTGAAGGACAAAGCCTAGGCACTTGGGGAACAGGAGAATGACAGGGAGAAGACCATTTGAGCGCGTCTGGTCCCATCATTACGTGAATCCTCTAACAGGAGGCAAAAGACTCCAGAACAGTGGAGTCCAAGTCCCCAGTCAGTCATTCCTGCATCTATTATGGGTTGACCATGTGTCTTCATCATCCCAATAGCCAGTGGAAGACACAGTGAGGGCAGAACCCATACACAGAGTCCAGAGGGGGTAAAGGAGTCAATCATGCCTACACACCTACTGCTGCAGAATTGCTAGCTTGGTCCACTCGGACCCCAGAGTTTCTCTGGGCAAATGTGCATGAATTCTATGTGTCCTGTCACTCACGACTGCTTCACTCTGTGTCTCTCAACTGAGAGATATCCAGGGGGAAAAAATATTTTATTGTTGCCTTCTGAATCTGAAACCCCATTAGATGCTCAATGGCAGAAATCTATACCTGATTATATCACAACAAGTGAAATTGAGGAAAATGACAGCACTATTTAAAGTTGCCATATTTGGTTATGGGTGATAAGGAATGATGCATAGCCGTGGGAAAAATTCCTAGAGACTGAAGTTATAAAACACAGAACATCACACAAACAAAAACCAAGACATAAACACAGATCCCCTAGAAACATATCAGTCACTTTGGCAAGGTAACATCTGATTCTACTCGTGATTGACTGACGCCAACCAGAAGAGCAAGGGGAATGGGCAGTCATTTGAGATTTGGGGCTTGGCTTATACAGCCTTGGCTTAGGCTAAACCCATGCTGTTTGTATGATGCCAAAGAGAAGCATGTTTCCTTGCAAGATTCTGAATGCCTACCTTTTTCTTTTCCTAGGTGATGCTTTAGTTTGCTTCCTTTCCAAAAGACATTTGAGTCACTGGCACTTGGGGCAAATCAGGTGTCATATGCCATAGGCATTTCTTCCAAATAATTGATTTTCCTTAACCCAAAGGATGTATGATGGTGATACTTTTCCTCTGAACAACTCAAAGTGCTTCACTCTGCTCTCTTGATTTCAATACCCAATTTTCCATACTGACAGATGGAAGAACTGAGACCCAGGGAGGTTAAATGTCTCACTCAAATCATTGGTGATGGCTTCAATTTCTCTGGCGCTCATTCGTCAAACTGCGCCATAGGCATGCCATGCTCGCCCTCATTCAAACAGCAGCTGCACTGCATCTTCCTCTCCTTCTAATCTTTGCAACTTGCTCCAATAAACTCCCTAATTCATCCCATGCCTTCTCCTCAATGGCAGCAGACTCCCAATCTACACACCCCCTTAAAGTACTCTTAAACATTATTTCTTTATATCCATAACCATTTATTGTGACTCTGTAGTATTTATAGGTATTTGTATTGATTTATATATGTCTCTGTTGACTGCAACTTGGGCCAGTTCCTTCTGGTGAATACAACCACTTTTGAAGTAGACAAGTGGTTATATGCAGTCTATGCCCCAAAATGTTGAGGACAGGCTAAGTCCTGCCAACAGAACTGAAGATTAAGTGGCAGCTTTGTTAGAACTAGTTCCCTTGACTTTTGACTGTTTCAGACTGACCCATATCAGAGTCAGCATCCTTGATGCTCTTTGATAGTGAGAGAGATGCAAAGGCCTGGTCATCAGCTCACCACAATCTTGGTGTGTGGAGGTCCTTTAAATGAAAGTGGGGGGTGGGGATCACCCATGGAGCTATGAAGTGGCATTAAACTTCCGTTACGTGTCAAACATTCTTCTTATCCTTAAAGAAAAAAATCTGTTAATTTGCCAGTACTTCACTCTATGTGTACTGGAAGAAATGGCATTATAGTAAGAATATAATTGCTTTCCCAGAGTTTGGAGTCAGATACATGAGGACACCAGGGCTGGACAACGAAGGACAGGTAGTGAATTAAAACCTAGACTGGAGAACCAGACTGACCAGGATTATATCCTGGCTCTACTGCTTACAAGTCACATGACCCTGGGCAAGTTACTTAACCTCTAGGTCTTTGTTTCCTCTTTTGTAACACGGGGATAATAATAAAAATCTACCTTATGAGGTTGTTTCAAGAACTAAATGAGTTAACACATAGTAAGGACTAATGTGTGTTTACTCCCCTTCTGTCTAATGGTGGCATTGAGTGAAGGGGGAAGGGAGATGGTGTGTGACAAAACAGAGAACTTTCTTTTATATTATACTGATGTCTTCCTCAATGAACAAGAGATACTATTTTCTTGTGTCCTACGGTGACACACATTAAAGATGCTTTGAGGGGGAGAAAGTTATCTGGCTATGGCTACTTCCCATAATGCCTGGAGTTTCTACAGGTTGTAATATACTAATCATGAGGGGTCCCCCCTCCCAGGGCTCTCCAGGGAAGCAATTAGTGAAATGTCAGGCTTTTTTCTGGAAGGGTGGGTCTTAAAAGTCAGTAATTCCAACCTTTAGCACTCGACTCCACCTCAGCCTTCCCAAAGAAGTCGCTGACAGAGTGGACCAGACATGGAGCAGGTTCTCCTGGATCTGTGTTAGGGCCATGCAGCCTAGATACCAGTTCCTTACACACAAATGAGTGATGTCAACTCTCTTCCTTCCCTGAACTCCATCCCTTCCCCCCACCCCCCCCCCCCCCCCCCCCCCAACCATAGCCAATGACAAAGGGTTGTCAAGTTCTCCATGTGCTTTGGACAGTCTTTAGAACTGAATGGCGATGTACAGAAAGGTTTCTTGTTACATAGTCAATTCCCAGAAGTGGTCAATGGCCAACAAAACATTCTCTAGGCCTGAAGAGGTAAGAGAAAACTCTCTCCACGACTCCTTCTGAGATAGGTGGAAGGAGATAATTTTTTCCTATCCCATCTTAGGAACCCATGGAGTGTCTCCCTGTAATGGATTGTCTTGCAGTTATTCTGATTTAGCATGCACTTGCCACCTCTGACTCCAAGTGGGGGCGGGGGGGGGGACGAAAAAGCAAGCAATTTGTTCCTCTCCACAGAAAACCCCCAAGTGGCTTTGTTGCCCATATAACTAATAAGCTAGCACATCTATTTTCATTTTGCTGGTTGGAAATCTGTAAGGAGACCTAAGTTCTAATCCTGGTACTGACCTTGAATCTTTGAGTGGCCTTAGGCAAGCCACTCAACTTCCCTGGATGGCATCTTCTTTGTCTATAGAGTGGAGCACCATAATCCACATGAAGGAGAAATGTGGGAATTACTAAAATAATGTTGATAACGTATCTTGAGCTTCTTGAAAGAAAGGCACTCAATAAATATCTAATATTAAAATGATTATACATTCAGGGATCCATATTTCCATTATATGGGCTATCACGTTACTTAGCTTTAAGGAATAGAAGTCTATTCATTTTCCATTTTCTTACAACAGAGTATTAAGCAGTATTAGAAATGATTCACTGGTTTACTTAGCATTGTTCTCCATTTTTCCTAGACAGTCTTTCTGAAATGAAGCAGACCTTCTTGAAAAGCGGGTAATACATCCAGCAAATGCCATGCATTAATTTAATGTTGGCATTTATTTCTCTCTCACTTTTTAATCACTGTCTTGTTTTTCTTTTCTTGAGAAGGAAGGCTGTAGTTGAGATTTAAAAAGAGAAAAAGAACAGAGTACAAAACTTTCCCATTTGTTAATCCAAGGTAGAGCAGGTCAGTAGAGGACAATGGGAAACTCACTTTTTCCAGAGTCTCAGATGCTCTGGCTGACTTGGGACCTGTATGGGATCATAGATAATATCCTCAGATTGGAAAGGATCTTGATGGATCTTCTAATGCATGACCTTGACACTGAGAGAAATACACTATGATACCATAAAGACAGGTAGTTGGAAGTGGATGGAGCTTAGAGACAGAAAACCTGGTTTCAAATGGCCCCTGCACCATTGTGGTGCTTTTCCTCTTTCCTTTGCACAGACTGGGCTCACAGAGTCTCAGAATTGCATCCTGTAAAATGGGAATCATATTTCCTGCCTCAGGGCACTGCGGTATTAAGTCAGAGACTGTGGAAGTGTTTCATAAATTAAGAGATGTCGGTCAACATGCAAATATCTTGAATATATACTCAACCTCTTTGAAGCTGTCAACCCTGAATTAGTTCTTTTCGGTGTTATTTCCTTAATTTTTTTAGAGATTGAATTTCACTTTTTTGGCCAGGTTGGGGTGCAGTGGCATGATCACAGTGCACTGCAACCTTGAACTCTTGGGCTCAAGTGATCCTCAAGTGATCCTCCTCCTTGAACTCCTGGGCTCAAGTGATCACAGTGCCTTAGCCTCCAGAGTAGCCGGGACTGCAGGCACGTGCAGCTATACCTGGGCCAATTCTTTAAGGATGTTTTTAGAGATGGGGTCTTGCTGTGTTGCTTAGGCTGATCTCAAAGGCCTGGTCTCAAGTGATCCTCCCACCTCAGCCTCCTGAGTTGCTGGAACTACAAGCATGAGCCACAGCAACTCTTAACTGTTTAGATGACATTTATCCACGTGGGGGTTATATGGGCCAAATGTTAAATCCCATGTTGGCTTCTGGCACACTCTGATGATGCCTTGCTACAACACTCTGGCTGTGCTTGAGGAATACAAACTTACTTTAATATTAATCTGAGCAAAACATCATTAGGCAAATTACTGCTGCGGAAAAAAAACTACATGATATACTCTAATGTCAAATATAAATATTTTTGTTTTCTTCATGTTCTTCTCTCCTTTATTCACACAGACATTTGAGAGCTCAAAATAGGCATCAATACTCTTGACTGCAAATGCCCTTGGAGTTACACTGCCATACCAAATACTGGACCTATCAGTAAGAAGAGATGAGCTGTTGTGCTAGGGAAGTCAAGAGAGCCTTGAACTTCAGATTCTTGGAGTCCCAGGACACTTAAGATTCTAAAGGCTAGGCCATCTGTGTATGGCCCAGAAACCCATCTGGCCACAGCAGGGATTCTGACGGCTTCTCCGGTGGATGCTGTGTTTGTGTGGGGGCAGGCAGGCATCAGGAGGGAGACAGCAATGCGTTAGGTGGCAGCTCTGGCCAGGTCTGAGCAGAAGATGTATCTGGGTTGCCTGAAACAACTGCCTCCCATCTCTTTTTGTTCTTAAGATCAATGGAGGTAATGGCCAAAAAGAAAAAAAAAAATCTATTTGGGTTACTTGTCCTGCTGCCTGGAAGACCGGCCCTGCAGGGCACCCTAACACAAGGTTCCTGGGGCTCAGGGCTGCCTAACCAGGAGCCTCAAAGAAAAGGGTGGTGCTCACTGCCCATAGGATCACTGGATTTATGACCTGTCCTCCCTCCCTTTCTCCTTTTCCGTTTCTCTTTCCCTTCCCTTCCCTTCCTCTCCTCCCTCCCTCCCACCTTTCTTACCAAGTAAATACTGCATGTTTTAAGATGACCATATTCCATACCAAAAATCATATCATAAAAGTCTATAGTCTGACAAGAGGGTACTTTTCCCTTGATGTATCTCCCACTTCGGGAGAGACAGATAAAGAATAATATAATGTGACATAAAAGTGTTGTAATAGAAGTATAGTAAGTCCTGTTGGGTACGAGGCGCACAGGTGGTGGTGTTGGGTACTCTTAAAGCCCAGACCAAAAGTATTTGTATCCCCCCAAAATATTGAAATAACAAAAAATAAGTAAATAAAGAAGTACAGCAAGTCCCCTACATACAAGTGAGTTTCATTCCAAGAGCCTGTTCGTAAGTCCAATTTATTTGTAAGTCCAACAAAATTAGCCCAGGTACTCAACTAACACAATTGGCCATACCAGCTACATCGCTGCTGCTTTTATGCTTGCTTCTAGACATTCTGGGCTTGAAATAAAGATACTGTACTATTGTACTCTATACAGTACTATACAGTAAAATACACAAAAGCACAACTGCTTGTGGAGGATGCATGCATGTGACAATTGCACACCAGCGACATGAACTGACTGATGTGATTGGACATGTGAACCCACGTTTACATTTTTGAAAGTTTACAACTTGAAGGTTCATATGTAGGGGACTTACTGTATAGGCAGAGGACAAGAAGCTATCAGCTCTGTCTAGTTGAGTCATATAGAAGAGCAAGTGCAATTTCAGTTGGGCACTGAAGACTGTGGAAGAGTTTAAGAGGCAAGATGAGTTCGAACCTAGCAAAGGAAGAGGCTGATCTGATGGGAGAGCAGTGAGCAAAATGGGACAAAGGTGCCTACAGGCGAAGACTTAGAAATGGATGGGAGACTTGGGATTGATATCTGCTAAGAAGGTTGAACTTTTTCTTGGGAGGGATGGGCAGCCAGCAAGTGATTTTAAGTAGGAGGTTGATATAATTATGTTTGTTTAAGAACCAAACCAAACAAAACCCAATCCCCAGACTGCAGAAGACAGGACAGACTACAGTGCATTTATTAAGTAGCTAACACTTCACTGTGTGTATATCAGGCACTGTTAAAAGTGCATTATGTATGAACTGTCATTTAATTTGCATGGCACCCCATATCTACTGATGGAGAAACTGAGACATGCAACATGCAAATCATAACTGTCAGACCTGGAAGTAAACTCAGATTGTCCGGCTCAAGTCCGTAATTCTCACTTGACTTCTGCCTAGTGAATGCTTATAATGGCTATGGCCCTCTGATGGGGATCCGGTCGTGGATAAGAAATGCCCTGCACTCAGGGAGGATGCAGGCCACTGGAATGGCAGCAGTTGGGGCTAGAGATTAGAAGAGCCTGAACCCAGGCAGAAGTGAGGATACACAGCATATCTGAGAACTCTTTAAAAGGTGAGATGACCACTGAATGGTGGGAGGTAAGAAAGTTGAGGGCAGTTCAGGTTACTGAATGGAGACACCATTACCTGAGATAGGCTGAGGGAGGGAGAGATAAGTGTGAGTGAGAAACATACTGAATGCAACTTATGACAGTGTTCTGGGGGTGCCTGTGAGACATCCAGATGAAGATGTGTAGTAAGGTGTTGAAAATACACTGCTGGAATTCAAGGGTGTGGCCAGAGTTACAGTCACAGATTTCGGAGTGAGTGAGATTATTCAGGGAGAGAGTTGTTAGAGTGAAAACAGAAAAGGACCATAGACACTGAAGGGAGGAAGGGATGGGCGGAGGAGGGGGGCTTGGATTCTAGGAACAGAGAGTTTTAAAAAGCAGGATGGATCAACAGTATCAAGTGCCAAAGCCAGAATCCTCAGCCAGCCTGCAAGTAGCAGGGAGTAGGTGGTGAAAAAAGCAAGCATTCTTCTTTTGGTCCTAGGGATGCCTGAGAAGAAACAGAGATGATACCTCTATGTGAGGAAGAAGGAAAACACCCCATAATCAACTGTTGATGACCCATGTCCATGAAAAAGCCTAGCAAATCGTGGACTGCTGCAAATTCACAACTTACTCTGTTTATCATTAGACTTCAGACACACACTTGCCATTACTTATTATTCTGGCGGCTTCAGCAATAATTCTTAACTAGGCACTTATACTTTGGGTTAATTATTTTTACTTTTGCACACAGGTTTGATTGCCACCAGATGCTCACTTTTGGGTGACAATTACTCATCAGTCAGGTGACCTCACAGATGCAGATCTAAGACAGAGACTCTAGATCCTTATAGATTATAATTGAAGATAAATTACTCATATTTTTGCTCACTGGTAACTATTAATTAGAGAAAATTTTCAAAATAGCAAACACCTACTACTTAACTTTAATCTCATGACCTTAGCACTGTCATATGAGAGATGCCTCTATGTTTTAGCTTCAGACTCTGGGGGTAGACCCCATCAGTCTACCTTTTAGCAAGAGCGGTTCCTGCTAAGGCCTCCGTCATTCAGATGCAGCAAAGTTCAACTCAGATGTCTCTGACCAGGTCTCCCCTGGGCTAGTCAATTTGGGACTGTCTCTCCCCAGTTGATTTTTTGGTACTTTCTAAGCAGAGTGTCTCACACACAGAATGAACTCAATAAATATTTGTTGAATAAATGCATAAACTGTCAGTTCTGCTTAGCGTACTCTGCTCATTCCAGCAGTCATTTTTTTCCCTCAGTTTGGCCCCTAGTTATAAATCAGATCTGAGCAGCCATGTGGCATACCAGTGCTTCAGTGTGGGGGGCCGGAAGAGGGGAGGAAGCTTGACCTGATTGGGAAACTCTGCCAGGGTTCTGCAGAGAAATAGAACTGACAGGAGATGGCCGTGCGCAGTGGCTCATGCCTGAAATCCCAACGCTTTGGGAGGTCGAGGTGGGAAGACTGCTTGAGCCCAGGAGTTCAAGACCAGCCTGGGCAACTTGTCAAAAGTTTGTCTCCACAATAAGTCAAACAATTAGCTGGTGTAGTGGTATGCACCTGTAGTCCCAGGTTACTTGCAAGGCTGAGGCAGAAGGATTTCCTGAGCTCAACAGGTCGAGGCTGTGGTGACTATGATCATGCCTGGGCAACAGAGTGAGACTCCAACTCAAAAAAAAAAAAAAAGAGGATGTGTGTGTGTGTGTGTGTGTGTGTAGAGAAAGAGAAGGAGGGAGGGAGAATGAGAGGGAGATTTTTCACGTACACTTGTATGGAAACGAACTTGAAAACCATAAGGAAATAGAGGACTTTCTGACATCACACAACCTACCTAGGTTGGAACAAGAAGAAATTGAGACCCTAAATAAACCAATAAC